>NC_069117.1:23815084-24115084 GCF_025612915.1 Magallana angulata | reverse complement strand
CATTCCATGGCTGAAATATCAACACTATTTAAATGCTATGCTATGAGCTGACAATTGAAATACTTACAAGATTCTAGTATGGGAAAACCTACTGAAATATTAAGTTCTTGATTATTGAACTGTAAAACATTGTACAAATTTTTACTATAATGAAAAAATACTTTAGTTTCCCGGAAAATTTATTTTACATGTATTTTATTTTGTATACAGCATGTTCTATTTAATTTTTATATTATGAGAGAGAGAGAGAGAGAGAGAGAGAGAATTTTTATTTTTTATATTTTTCCAGAAAATAGGTAATTCAGATTAATGATATTGAATTTATGTATTAAATGTGTGATTTTGATGAGGCCTGTTCATCTGTAGCTCTATGATATGTGCAAATCATTACTTGCCGATTAGAAGTAGGCAGAATTAATTTTTTGAAAAGTAAGCATAATTGGATTTTTACATGTATATGTTTTTTCGTATCTTTATGTTGACTTATGTACAGTATCAAAGTAATTGTTGTTACTTCATTCATTTATTCAATTCATTTCTTTTACCCTGTTTGTCTTTTGTTGAGTTTGATTTTATATTCAGAATCTCATTCTAAAAAATGTTCATTCAATCAAAGTAGCATTTATTTGACACGGAAAGACAGACATGCATGTACATCCTAGAAATCTCATAATAAACAGATTATAATATGCTATATACGAGTTGTTTCTCTTCTCCAATTAGCAAACAATTAATTTGCCTCTAAATGTTGTAGTTATGAGAATAGCTGACAATAAACCTAAGGCAATTTATTTTTTTAAGTTGTCATCGGGGTGTTTTTCATTCCATTTACACATCCTTTACTTTACCTAGATGTGACAGAGAAAACAGTCAATTGATGGCATACAAACGCTGATAGCTGTTCGTGTAGTCAGGGGCCGCATTGTCGAGCAGTTTATGATTTTCAGAGTGTTATCTCGCAAATATAAATTGTCACTGGCGGCACTGTCGGTTGGCGTTATCCATCTGTGTCATGATTGTTAGTGGCACTGCCTAGATGTTTATGATTGTAAGTGGCGCTGCCTAGCTGTTCATAATTGTCAGTGGTGAAGTGTAGCTGTTCGTGATCGTTAGTGGCGCTCTTTTTCTGTTCATAATTGCTAGTGACGCTGCCTAGATGTTCATAATTGTTAGTGGTGTTGCCAAGATGTTCATGATTGTCAGTGGCGCTGCCTAGCTGTTCATAACTGTTAGTGGCATTGTCTAGCTGTTCATGCTTGTTAGTGGCGTTGCCAAGATGTTCATAATTGTCAGTGGCACTGTCTTGCTGTTCATGAATGTCAGCGGTGCTGTCTTGCTGTTCATGATTGTCAGTGGCGCTGTCTAGCTGTTCATGATTTTCAGTGGCGCTTTCTAGCTGTTCATGATTGTCAGTGGCGCTGTCTAGCTGTGTCATGATTGTTAGTTGCGCTGTCTAGGCATTCATGATTGTCAGTGGCGTTGTCTAGCTGTGTCATGACTGTTAGTGGCGTTGCCAAGATGTTCTTGATTGTTTGTGGCGCTGCCTAGCTGTTCATAATTGTCAGTGGTGTTGTCTAGCTGTTCGTGATCGTTAGTGGCGCTCTTTATCTGTTTATAATTGTTAGTGGCACTGCCTATATATTCATAATTGTTAGTGGCGTTGCCAAGATGTTCATGATTGTCAGTGGTGCTGTCTAGCTGTTCATGATTGTCAGTGGCGCTGTCTAGCTGTTCATGATTGTCAGTGGCGCTGTCTAGCTGTTCATGATTGTTAGTTGCGCTGTCTAGCCATTCATGATTGTCAGTGGCGTTGTCTAGCTGTGTCATGATTGTTAGTGGCGTTGCCAAGATGTTCATGATTGTTAGTGGCGCTGCCTAGCTGTTCATAATTGTCAGTGGTGAAGTGTAGCTGTTCGTGATCGTTAGTGGCGCTCTTTATCTGTTCATAATTGCTAGTGGCGCTGCCTAGATGTTCATAATTGTTAGTGGCGTTGCCAAGATGTTCATGATTGTCAGTGGCGTTGTCTAGCTGTGTCATGATTGTTAGTGGCGTTGCCAAGATGTTCATGATTGTTAGTGGCGCTGCCTAGCTGTTCATAATTGTCAGTGGTGTTGTCTAGCTGTTCGTGATCGTTAGTGTCGCTCTTTATCTGTTCATAATTGTTAATGGCACTGCATAGATGATCATAATTGTTAGTGGCGTTGCCAAGATGTTCATGATTGTCAGTGGCGTTGTCTTGCTGTTCATGATTGTTAGTGGCGCTGTCTAGCTGTCTAGCTGTTCTTGATTGTTAGTGGCGCTGTCTAGCTGTTTATAATTTCTAGCGCGCTGTCTAGCTGTTCATGATTGTCAGTGGGGCTGTCTATCTGTTCATGATTGTCAGCGGCGCTGTCTTGCTGTCCATGATTGTCCATGGCGCTGTCTATCCGTTCATGATTGTCAGAGGCGCTGTCTATCTGTTCATGATTGTCAGTGGAGCTGTCTAGCTGTTCATGATTGTCAGTTGCGCTGTCTAGCTGTTCATAATTGTCAGAGGCGCTGTCTAGCTGTTCATGATTTTCAGTGGGGCTGTCTAGCTGTTCATGATTGTCAGCGGCGCTGTCTTGCTGTTCATGATTGTCAGCGGCGCTGTCTAGCTGTTCATGATTGTCAGTGGCGCTCTCTAGCTGATCATGATTGTTAAAGGAGCTGTCTAGCTGTTCATGATTTTCAGTGGCGCTGTCTAGCTGTTCATGATTGTTAGTGACTTTAATTAATTTTAATTGTATCTAATATCACAATAATAGCGCATTTTTTTCAATATGAATAAATGTCTATTGAAATCCCTAGAGAGGGTTAAATAGATTTTGAAGAAGTGTTAAGAAATGATAGGAAAGATCAACTATCCCGATACTAGTAGCCTACATATACATCGTTTTCTGTCAGAAACATGAAATACTTAATGAACAATCAGGGCTCTCGGCTGTTAATCTCTGGGGCCGTTGAAAGGCCCCTGTCCAAAAAGTATACTCTTTCCGTTGTGAATTTTGTTTATTTTCCAAAGTATCCATACCCTTTTTAAAAAATACAGAACATAAGTGGAAATGTAGTAACTAAACTTGCTACTTGTGTTTCTTTGCATAAAAAACGGAAATCATTGATATGAGGAATGTTGATTTATATAAGGATTTTTCCGATGTTCCAATTATGTTATCTTTTTTATTTTCCCAAAAAAAGTTCCCGGACAGGTGCCAAAACGCGACACGAGAGCCCAGACAATGAACATTTGTGTGTTCTAACGTAACGTTATACAAATCACCTTATCATTGCACTAAGCCGCCAACCCACCGCAACCACGGTCAATATGTACGATCCTCTCCTCTCTGGGCGTGGGTAGAAGAGGGCTATGCGGACTCTGGACCGTGGCGTGAAACGGTGCCTATCCGATAACAAAATGTTTCTGTCAATGACGTAAAGATTATCCTCTCGTATAAACAACCCTTAATTAGACTGATTGCTCTAGCCCTTAACCTTGTATTCTGTATGTCCGCGAACATTTTAGTATCAAAAGAATGTATCCCACCAATGGATGAATCGGCTAATTTTAGCTAATACCCTATATATATACATACCCATTGAACTAAATTTTGTGGTTTAGAGACAGAGACCGCTTCAGAATTGAAGTTTAGCAACATTTTATTACATTTTTTAATCAAAAGTTTGTCGATCTTATATTTATTTCTTTAACTTTTTGCCAGTGGCCGAAAAAGATATTGCATTGGAAATTCCTTTGAGAAGCATATACTGTGGTTTCATTAAAATTCAAGGGTATCAATTTTCGTGGATAAAGTGAAAATCACAGTTTCAAGAATATGTAAATTCGTGGCCAATGACCCTATCAATACAGAATGTTAATAGAAATTGTATTTCAATGAACATTTAATTTCATGGATCAACTTAAAAACGAAATCCACGAAAATTGGTATTCAACGAATATTGATGAAACAACAGTATTTACTGAAAATTGTTGCAAATCAACACTATCACGGTGTAGTACCTAAACGGCTGCTATCAGTAAAAAACAGCGTTCGGTGTTTCTATTCGAAAATTGAACGGTTGCTAGTTGAAAAAGCATGCACGAAACGCATGGATCAAGCCACAAAATTGACGAAAAATGTACCCAAACCATGTAAGTGTTTGAATGATTCGTGTGCACGGAACATGTAAGGTATTATTATAATATTTTATAAATGTAGTTTTGAAAATAGTCCTATGAATAACCAGAAATAGAGAAATTTCCTAGGTCGGTGACGAACTAAAAGGCTGTTACAACCAAGTTTTAAGCTGATATTTTCATCTACAAATCATAGTTTGTTTGTTCTATATTATGAAAAAAAGCATTTATCTATTCTGATTCACTAAGTAATACAAAATAAACAAGAAAGTATATTTTGATCGAATAATTTGACAACAAATGATTTTTTTTAAGTTACGGTTGCTATTTGAAATACTGATATGTTCGCACCGGCTATAAACTGAATACGATGCACCGGCTACTATATGAAACTTAAATTTCTTTTCCAGCTAGAAAAAGAAAATCAAACTTATGGCTGCACAAGCCTAAAAAAATCTAAAACACATCACACAGTATGTGACACAGAATGTGAGACATCAAGTGCTTCAACGATTTCAACTCCACCAAATCGCGTTCAACCATGCAGCGCTAATATACGAAATGCACCCTTAAAAGCCATGATTCCACAGTAACCTATGACATATTAAGTCTGTCCAAAGTTACTGTTTCTTTCACCTTTGAGCCATATTTTTTTTTACAAAATACACATAAAGAGAAAAAGAAAGTTTAAAATCAATTAAAAGAAAAATATTGAATATTTGTTTATGGAGGGTATCTTTTTTTTACCGGGAGAATTTCACAGGAAAAACAGATTTCTAATGGAGATTTGTAATTGGAAAATCTGATATCTTTTTCCCATTCGGAAGTGTCTCAGAACACCTTAACATGATTTTCTATTGATATCATATGGGTATCAGAGTTCAAAATTCACTATATATATCAGTATATATCTAAAAAAAAAATGCAAGTTAGAATCCAAATTGCAAAGTTAAAATTTTTGTTACTCGCAAAAATTTATGATGTACTCCTGTATACAGGGAAATATTCGCCCGTTTTATTTTCGTCCCTTTCGCCTCTTTTGTCAGCGGGCAAGTACTGCGCAAACATTAACTAACCTCATGCAGAACGATATTATTTTCATGAAATGTAAAAAATTGATAAAGGATGAAATGTGTACATTTATAGGTAGGTCATACAGGTAAACAGTCTCAACTTCTCGGGCACTACTAAATCAAATTCTATAAAAAAAAAAAAAGGGGGGGGGGGGGTGGTGTCATGAATGACTATGTAATACATTCTACAGGTGCATGAGGACGGACCCCCCCCCACCTACCCACAACAACATTCACCCCACATTCCCCCGTTATTTTTTTATTATATATTTTTTTAAATTATATGTTGATGTATTGTATGCTACACTAAAAATTCACAATTAACGCGAAACAAGCTATATATAAAAAATATACCAGTCCCCAAGCACCTGTGAATCATTCGAGGTGGTTTCGAGCTCTGTTGGAAAGGTCGAAGAGTTGCGAAAGACGTATTTTTAAACGGTTACTATAGAATAACATATTTCAACTGTATGATTCAATGCATATACATGGATGTTATTTCATTGAGGTTAGAAAGTGCACATTTCCAATAGAAACCGGTGTCGGTGTCTAATAGTAGCCGTAACATACGACTTATCGAGTAAAATCGTCATAGTTTTTATACAAACAAAGAAAATGGATAATTCTTGCAATCAAACTATTCTGTGTACAAATATTAAGAAATCAGTCGCTTCAATTTTAAAAAAAAAACTTTGATTTTGGCGCAATCATGTCCAAAAACTTAATTCGATTGCACATGTGCCCAAATCAACGACAGTTATTCACGAAGGTTTAAGTAAATTCTTCATCTTGATGTAGGTAGCTGGATATTTTAGTGTTGAAATGTGTGTTACGTTCCGTAAGGGTTGTCAAGTTTGCAGGTTAATTAAAATCTTTGAGAAAATGAGCATTTTGATCAATTTGAAAAGAAAAATACTTACTGTGTCGGACATCTTTTTCAGCTAGTAGCCGTATAATTTTCGAATAGAAACAGCAAACGTCGTTTTTTTACGGATAGCAACCGTTTAGGTACTACACCGTGACTATTCAATATACTGTCAGAATCGCTTGGGTTTGATTATGTACCCAGTGAAACTTGATTTAAGAGAATGCTATATTTATAAATATGAAAAATTCTAACCTTTAATGACCTCACGTGCAATTGGGGAACTTCAAAAAACGTTAAAGGTTGTAAACAAATGTATATAAGTGTGTAGATGTAAAATCTATGAAAATTAATAAACATACAAAGAAGTTTAAAATTATAGAAAAAGTTCGTGTGTTTTAAACTTCATGAATACTATATCTACTTTTCCTCAACAAAGATATTCATTTTATGGAATGTTGTGAAACGCAAAATGTTGAAATAACTGCGTTTAATTGTATACGGTACCTCTAACAAAACAATCTTCCGGGTAATTTATGATCAATATATCATTATATCCTGTCCTTAGTTTCCTATTTTGTGATAGATCTCGAAATTTATTCATAGCCAGATGTTGACAAACACAAAAGTCATCTAAAAAAGTGAATCACATTTTAATCCATCATCAACCAGTAAAAAACGTAAAAAATAGTTTCTCAGTATGCAGTATACATCATTAATGAAGGGCATGGTCTTAAAAGGGATGTTATGCTTTCGTACATTTATATATAGATGTGTATATAACCAATACCAATCGGGTGAATTTAAATGCAGCGATTTGCATCGAATTTATAATTTATCAACAATTTCTGTCTGTTTTTGCATTTTCCTATTTTTGACCTGCCGCTACTGATAAGAAGTTCGTGAAAAGATCTAATTCCAAGGAGATTACGGCTCGCTGCAAAGTTTTATACCAAACCTAAACATGTACCGACTAGTTATATTTGAAATCGATCATCCTAAAATAAATAAAGATTAAAAGAAATAAAAATGACACTGAATGACTGTTGTGTTTATACAGAATTTAATAAATTCGGGTTCTGTTTTCGTGAAATTATAACAGCAGGTCAGCAGTGCTTCGGACGAAGTTTTTTTGAAATTATTAAACAGCGATGACGTGTTCACATGTAACAACAACGACATTTCGATATACACGATAAAATAAGCACGTAAGCCAAATGCTTGATATTACCAAATATGGATATCCGTCAAACTTGGGTCCAGTGTGAGTTGGCTTTCTAATCTACATGGCAGCATGGCTAGAGATGGTGTATGACATAGAGACATTTTCCATTCGCCGTCTCTGGCTGGTTAAGCTCCTATTGGGTTCAAATTCTGATTTTTTTTGGATTTTTTTTTTTTTTTTTGGGGGGGGGGGGTCGAAGTTAACCCAAAAACTAAAATAATTAGTTAATGTCTAACAACAAATCCCGACTTTTAATTTATTCCTAACAAACAGTCAAAATGTGTAACTGATGGTTTTTACTATTGAATTAAAACCAAGAGTAAAAAAAAATCTATTTTGGTTTAAAACCAATAGTAAAAACCAAAACGTACAAATCGACTATGGAAATTTTGAAATTTCAAGACTTCTTGTCAATTTTACTAACATTTTTTGAGTACTTGTAGTTATTTTATTGTTTGTTAATATTTTGTTTATTTCAACGCTCTTTAAAAGACATTTTGTCAAAACCTTTGGAACCATCACGGACCAAAACTCATTTAAAACTCACAATGCATATATATCATCAATCACTGAAATAATGATATGACAAACGATAAAGAAAAGTAATTTCAGTCTAACTGCCTAGACCAAATTCAAACAGAACTGTTTTTTAATACATGTACGTTTGTTCAATAATTTAACTACATTAGTAATATCCATTTCTATGTACTTTCCGTTCTAAACTACTATACAGTTGTAAATTGTTATACTTGTTAAAAACCTCGTAAGTTGTAAAACTTGTGTTCGAACCTTTTGTAAATGTTTATGCAATAAAATATGTTCAAATAAAAAAAAATTAAATTGTTATTCCAAAATAAAGACACAAATCTTGTTTGTGGCAATACACGAAAGTGTTCCACGTTCAGTGTCAATAGATCTATACCCAATGGAATTTAAACTCCCCTCTTTCTTTGTAATCTCTTACCCTTCACAATTTCTTTTCTGTGCTTTTATTAACAAAATATCAGGGTGGCGTTTAAAATCTTTTGTCCCCGGCATGTTCGGCTGCCGTGACATTAAAGTATTTCTACACCCTCGATGATTCGTTTTTAGGTTAAATTTACGACCGACACTGCGCACGCATAGGCGACTTCAATAGAATGTGTTTACCTGTGGGGAGAAGATGGAAGAAAAAATAGAGGAATACCAGGAAATGTGACTTCCTCGCATTCAAGATCTTTCTAAATCTACAGGACATAAATCTTCATCGGAAAAATGGGCCATCTGTATGTATTAGTTATATAAACGCATGTTCAGATATGGGTGAAAAGTAATAGCTAAGATACTCATCCCTTAAAGGCGTGTAAGGTCATAACATGATTAATTATCTACCGTAGTTAATCCCGGGTTTTTTTTTCAACTCTTAGAAGCTGTGATTTTCATCTTCAAAAATTTGAATTATTAAAAAATACCTTTTCTCTACCTTTAATATTGATTTATTTCGTATCCACAATGAATGTGTTTATAATATTTATGGATAAGGTTTCTCAATGTAAACTTTAAATCTATAAGAAACAGTTTTAGGTGTATATGTATCTGACTCAAGTCATGTAAAAACAACAACAACGAAAAAAAAAATACATGTATATGCGATGTAAATAAGGTGCATAATTACCAACCTATCACGCACGTGTGAAAATGTTTATATTCAATCAACCGATAGGTAATGATATCTTTTATTTTTATGGAAGCGTATATTAATTTCTGATCGATCGTCTATATAATCGAACGTAGTTTTATCTGGGGGCCCTCCTAGCGTCCATGGGTTTTTAATGTGTCCGTGATCAAAAGAGATAGCTGTCCACCAGTATACTATGATATATATGTGTTGTCATGGACAAGACTTTTGTGACATCACTAGGTCACCTGGCAGGTGGGGTCTTTGATATAGGTGTACAAGGTATCCAATTACAGTGTATGAAATCTAGCATCAAGATGTTATAAATCAAGTTAAGAACAAATACACCCCCATTTCCCTTTAAATTCCAAAATAGTTCCTGTGTGTTTGCACAGCTAAAACCCCGAATTTATTTAAGCATATATTTTAAAATTTCAATGAAAAGACGTCGCCTCAGGAAGGAAAATGCAGCACATAACCAAATATGACACAAACTTGTTTAGTCATAGAATATTGATTTGATCTGAGTGGAATAAGATTTAACTGTCTAACTGCGAGGGAACAAGAGTTCTCAAATGGCTAAAATTAAATGTACTAAATGGAATTGTAGGGAATCTTTGAGACTTCTTTCAATTCCATGTACATAAATCATTTAAGAATTGCGATTCTTGGAAAATAAAATTGTTAACTCATTTAAAACTGCAAAAAGAATTAATTAATTCCGAACAGCAGTCATTTTGAATTTTTCCTTTGTTTGGTTACTTGCAGCGTGGAAGACATCTCAGGAAAGGCTCTGGGGAAGATAAAGATTGGAACCACAGATGACACCGGTGTTCACCGACTTAACCGGCTTTACTGCATGGCCTTTTTCATTGTACTCACCCTGTTTGCAAGTGCTAAACAGTTTGTCGGGGAACCAATCTCATGCTGGTGCCCGGCTCAGTTCAAAAAATTCCACGTGGCTTACGCAAATGCTTACTGCTGGATCAAAAACACTTACCGTGTACCGTTTGAGCAGGTTCTTCCAGAAGAACACAAAGAGCGAGAAGAAATGGAGATCATGTACTATCAATGGGTACCTGTCATCTTTGCATTTCAAGCTTTTTTGTTCTTTCTTCCCAGAATGTTTTGGAAGCACTGGAATGGCTATTCCGGCTTTGACTTGAAGAAAGTCCTGAAGATAGCAGAAGATGCTACCTACGAAAGTCCCGATGAAAGGAAAGAGAAAGTTGGATATTTGGCTATTTTTGTTGACAGATGGATAGACGTGAGAGATAGTATTGTAAGTAAATCAAAAACTAAGACAAAGATCAAAGCAGCCTGCGCAAACGGAGGATTTCATCACGGAAACTTCATGTCGGTTTTCTACATCTTCACAGATTTTCTGTATTTTGCTAATTCTCTCGGCCAGATCTTTCTATTGGAGGCTATTTTAGGCAATAACTTTCTTCGCGTCGGTCCGGACTTTATCAAATTAATGTTTGAAAGTAAGAAATGGGAAGACATGTCTCGCTTTCCCCTGGTCACGTATTGTGACTTCGACATCAGACAGTTGTCTAACTTACAACGTTGGACCGTACAGTGTTCGCTACCAGTGAACTTGTTCAACGAAAAACTTTTCGTAGTGATCTGGTTCCTTCTCTTTGGAATGACTCTCCTCAATGGACTCCATTTCATCTGGAGCGCCATCATATTTTGTCTACCTTGGAGACAACACGAGTATGTCAAAAAGTACCTAAGTCTGACGGGGCCCATGTTCTATAACTCCAGCGGGACTGCCCGACAGAAAGACCTCGTAGACAAGTTCGTGGAGAGGTATCTTAAGAGAGACGGCGTGTTTGTAATTTGGATGGTGTCAGCCAATACTAGCCAGGTTCTGGCATCAGAGTTGGTCGATGCACTGTGGTTAAACTATTGTAAAAAACCCGCGATACAGAGTTATATGAATCTCAACGAAGATGAGATTCAATGCTGATTCCGTTGTTATGCAAAATTATTTTTGTTCAGCGTAAATATCCAAAACTATGCAATATACGATAAGGTTGTGAATCTTGTGACATTGCAATTAAGATTTTTTGTTTGTCATTACAATAATGTAGCAAAGTGTTGATAATCACAGTGTAAGTTTTGCTACAGTAACTCGTTTAGTTAATGTAAGTAATCGTGTATGAGTTGAATAAATACTACTTTCGTATGTTACAAGATGGTGCTTTTTAAATGATAGACAATCAGTGACAGTGATCTGGAAGGAACTGACATGTCTCCAATTTATCTCGTCTAAGTCTAGTATAAACGTATATTTTTTTGTTATATTTTAAGATCACAAAGTGCTTCCCGTTGGAAAATTGTTATAGCAGCAGCAATCAAGACAGTTCTATACTTCGAAAATGTATAAATGTTGAAGACTTAATACCCACAGCAATCACACAAAACTTTACAGTTTGGTACTTGTGCATATAGTAGTAAAATTTGAAATTGCGGTACCGCAATATCACCTTAATAAGATCTAGAATTGATACCTTTACTTAATCTGAAACTGTTCTTTCTATAGCTTTCGTGGAAATTCTGTGTAAATAGGACACCAAAAACGCCCCCCGCGTAATTCAAAATTGCAGCATAATCGACCGAAGCTCCAAACAAATTAATGCTGTCTAACTAATTTTAAACGCATTATTTTGTTGCATTGAACAATCCGTTGGATTAAATACAGATTATTGATAAATAATGGTCTTCTTCTACACCGGTGCTTGATGTTTTCTCAATATTTTATTATATACTACGCCATTTTGGAACTTTTATTTCTTTGTCTATATATAAGTTTACTCCTGTCCAGTGTCTACTAAGTATTTTTTGTAGTAAAATGCAAATAAGTTTCAGTACTGTTATTTACCACTATGTTTATTGTATAGAATTGCATTTGTTCCCTTTATATCTTTTTATTGTTGAATAAAATTGGATTGAAGCTCACTGATTCATTTTATATTGTTAATATTAAAAAAAATTGCTCTGTAGTTCATAAAAGCAGAGCCGTTCGGAAGACAATCATCACATCTCTAAGCACCATTCCCCAATTTTTGATTATGTCCAAAGAATCTTGCGTATATGATAGTAAAACGGACGTCAATGTTTATCACACAGTAACATTCCTAAATAGCCATGATTCCTCAAGGTGATTTATAAACGTCAAAGTTGAAGGATTCATTTACTGAGTATCTGAGCGAAAGTTTGACGATAAGTTTTAAAAGACGTTGCATAATGACGAGATTAATCTATATCTATGTCGATATACATGTATGTCGACTCGAGGTACGTGTAACACAAACTGTATTATCATTATTTTGATGCTATGATGAAATGCATTTGAGTCCTCTGCAGTTGAATTGTCGATGCATATTTTTCTTTGATGTTTTTTTTAAGGCGATACACCTTTAAATTTCCCAAAATTTAATAAAGTCGTTATCGATAGAAGTATTTTAGGATTTCATTCAAAACCGCAATATAGAGTACGAATTTGATGACAAATGTTGTCATTCATCAAAGAACTGTTCTTAGGTGGGTCCCTACTCATCATTTTTTTTTTTTTTGGTTAAAGTGATTTTTTTATTTTTAAATTCATTAGTTTGACACCTTGTGTATTAAAAAATTTAAAAAGTCATATCTTAACTACTTACTTTGTCTTTTTTAACAAAAATCTCCACAACATATATACCTCCTATTTCATAACAGGTTCCAGCCAATTTCATTTTTTTGCGATTTTAAGGAAGCCTACATGTACTTTGTTTCATGTTTTTGCGCATTCTAGTAAAGTACAGTGTAGTTATATCTTTTATGAAATTGTTTTGTTACCATTTATCAAATTGAACACGATAAATAAAGTGCAGTTAAAAATATTTAGATATTTTCAAAGGAAATTTTTCATTTTTTAAACCGATTTTTCCGTTGTTCGGTAAGGGAGCGTTACCAGTGCTTTTATGACGTTATGATGAAATTAAGCTTTGTAGGAGTATGCATGAGTAATAACATAAAAGACGTAAACTGTGTACGCTTTTGAAATTTGACACTCAGAATAATGCTATCCCCCGATATTATACTCAAAATATATAGGAAAACTTGGTGAATTTTTATATTCTAAGATGTCCCCCACAAAAACCAAGACGGTTTAATTTAGTATTTTTTACATATAAGGTAAAAAATGATACTACCACTCACATATTACAAGTTGAGGAAAATCGCTATATTCTAGTATTTTTTAAATCTGCTTCGAAGTACCTATATATGCCTATAGTAAATATACATGTACCTGTAGTTTGAAATTGCCCCTAAAAAGAACCTGATAATAGATTTCTTGAAGCTTCGCAAATATACAAGAGTTGGTTTAAATTTCCTATGGTTAAAAAATAAAGAGTTCCGAATTTGTAGTTTTGCGCAAAAAAACCCTCAAATCGGCATCATAAATATATTTTTCAACTTTTAGAAAAACTTTTAAATATATACTTTTAAACCAAACTTTTTTGTGAAAAACACACCACAATGGTTTTTTTTTTTATTGATAAACGGATAAAAAACAAAAGATACTTTGTTTAGAAATTATACCAAATAAGAAAATAAAAATTATTAAAAAGTTTCAAATATCTTAACACATTTTCGAATGGAAACTGGTGTATTTTTTTCTTTAGAATTTTAGATTTATGCATGCATCTGTTACACTTGGAAAGGTACAAAAATATAGGGGTCAACACGCGTATTTGCTTTCTACAGTTTCTAGAATATGTATACCCCTATTTCGCTCAATCAGCTTAACATAGGCTAATTGTCATTAATTGATTTTTCTTCCAAAAACTAGTAGACGTTTTTATTTACAAGATAAAAACCGGTGATAACAAGTACATTTTCAGAAACCATGTGAAAATGCAGAAATGCACCTACAAAATAAATACGATATTTTAAAGCACGGAGTACTAATGATCAAAACCTTCTAAACATGCAGAAAAATAACACATTGATCTACAACTAATGAAATATTATTAAATTAAGGTCTGTACAACAATGCTGTGCTTAATCAGTAATAATATTTGCATATTTTAAATCAAATGCATATATCTTATAAGACATTTCATTTCAGCACATAGTCATGCAATTCGTAGAGTATCCAACTAAAACAATGTTCTAATATACATGCGCAAAGTTTCACCTCCCCCATTCCTGCCTTAGTACGTCTAGTACTGGTAGACATTAAAACTTGGCTAAATCAGTTAAAATCACCTTGGGTACGAATCAGATACTTGGCCAGTAAAGATGCTTCCCTCCCATCAAATATCCCTAACAAGTTTTATGCAATATTGACATTATCACATTGGAGCATAGTTTGGATAGTTATTGGAATTCGGTGCTTTAAACTAAAGTTTCCCGTGGAAATCTCCTGACCAGATCTCTTTCTGAGCAATGCGCAAGCAATCCATATCCGTTATGTATGACCGTATTTTGGAATCGAACGACGCCATTCACGTGGGGAAATTTCATGTTATTATTTTTCTCTACTTTTGTGTCAAACTCGTCTAGTTCTCTCTCCCGAAATTTTTCCCATAATTCTCTGACAACTTCAAATACCACAACTGTATTCGTTGTCTTTGCTAACAGGCGTAAAATAAAAACACCATCTTGCTTCAAATGGTTGTAAAACCTTAGTATGGGAATCTTCATCGACTTGTCGCCTCTAGAATAAATTCCATTCATTGCAAGGTATTTTTTCAAGAACGATATGTTCGTAAAAGGGGTAACAAACTTTACAAACGTAATGAAGAGGTTAAAAAGAGAACAAACAGACAGGACCACCAGCCAACACCAAAGAAACAGAAAGAACTTCTCGTTGAAGATATTGATTGGAACCACACACTGTATAGTGTATCTGTAAAATGTGAACATTCGTCTGATCTCCAAATCACAAAGCGTGACAATTGGGAACCGTGAAGTTCCAATGTAGTTTTCCTCTCCGTTGAAGAATCTCTTCACGACTTCATATCCATAGAAAGCAAAGTCATTCCCAATGAAAGAATTCAGAAACCATAGGTGACCTAATGCGTTCAGAAAGTATAGAATGCGAATACCCAATTGAAGCGCCGGAAAAAAGTTCCCGTAGTGCCTTCCTATTCCAAGATAACACAGGGTCCCAAATCGTTCCCTTATTTTTGGAAATAAACCAGCCCTATAGGATTCAGCTTTGGAGCAATATAAGTCTATATACTCTGTCAGGGTCCTTACGACATCCTTTCTCCGCTCGTCACTGTATGGATCTGTGGTTATGAGGCCATACTGATACTTGAGTTCATTCAACTGCAAGACATTGGCATCCTCCAGCTGATAAGACCTCGCCAGTTCTATCAACTTTTTTAGCTTCAGTCCACTCGAGTTTGTACATTGCTTCCATATCAGTCTAGGTAGATAAAACAGCGCCGACATCAACATGCAGGCAACTGGAACATACTGGTAATACTGGATCTGCATTTCCAGTTGTCGGATGTCGTAATCACTCGGAATGGTACTGTTCCACGGAACGAAGTACATCTTCTCCACCCAGCACACGTGGGTGGCATAAATGGCCTCCTCGTCCGTGAAGGTGTTGGGACAGAAACACTTGACCGGGAATTCGAACCACTCTTCGGAGACGGAGAACATGATGTAGAAGAGCAGGAACATGTTGGTGTAGTAATAGCTCATCCGGTCCACGTAGTTGTCGTCTGTGAAGGGCCGCTTGTATACACCAGCGGGTCCAAGGACATCTTCATGGCTAAAGAATAGACAAAACCATGACTGACTTGCGTACGGAAAACAAACTTTGAATGTTTTTCTTTTCTCTCTACTAGCAGCCCTGGAAATTCTTAATTCTATCTACGTAAAATTAAATAACAGATTTTTAGCTTTTTTTCACATCCCATCCCCTTTAAAAATACCATACTAGTAGATAGCAAGGATAAACTTACATTTTGAATATTTTCCGCCTGTTTCCTTTCTTGCCACCCATTTTTATATACCGTCAGTAATAACAATATTGCTATGGAAAACTAAGTTATTCTAACGAATCCAAACATTGTAACATTTTAATATGACAATGGTTGAGTCCGTGAAGTTTTTTAGTCTATTGTCGTTGAGTAAATCTCAGTCTGAAAAGACCCCCATCGTTATGTGTGTGTTCGGTCACATTAACGCAGTGTCACTTTGAAAGAAGATAGAGTCAAGATTGGCTTAGCGTGTATTTAGTTATCTCTCTATCGACAGGATAAAGAATAGAAAAGCCTCGGTATATCTCAAAATCGCAAGATCGGAAATAATTGATTTTTTTCTCTCTGTGACATGACCTAAATATAATTTGATCGAACAACACCATGGTTTTTTAAATCAAAAGATCTAGAAAAAATTGTTTCAAATTCAAGTTAAAATCTTTTTTTTTGATCAATCATTCTCTCTCTCTCTCTCTCTCTCTCTCTCTCTCTCTCTCTCTCTCTCTCTCTCTCTCTCTCTCTCTCTCTCTCTCTATAAACAGGGCATGTAGGTTTCAGTCCTCTCAGTTTCTGAAAAGCTATAAATTACAATCCATTTCCTTAAGAAATGGAGGAAGTCATACTCGGTGATTGTAAACATTTTAATTTGAAGACATCAGTCATTTATTCATGCATGTATACGTTTGGTTTTCCAAATACTTCTTTCTGAACAAAATGGGGTAACCTTTAAGAGTAGGATACTCTTTATATAAGTCGATAGCCACATGGTTTAGATAGCATTCTACATAATGTATATTGTATGGTTTAAATATTTTAAAACATTTATTTTAAACAATTGAATAAAATATTCGTCTTATTCAAAATTAAACGATTTATACTGTGACATGTATTACAATCATTGCTATGAATAAATAATCGAGATAAATTAATTCACTTATTCAATAACAATATTCTTTCATTTAGCCCACTGGATTTCATTATTTAAATTTTAGCAAATAATTTTAAACCATGAGAAAATACAATAAATGTAATTAAGTGGATAATTATAGTAACTTGTATTTACATAATATTGTATAAACATACATGTATTTACAAATTTTAATTCACATTATTTCACATTTACTAGTTATGTTATATACTTACTGAGTCCAAATCGCCATTGTTCCTGTGTTCTGTGTACCAAGTACCGAACCTTTAGGTTCTGCTCGTCGGAAAAATCCAAAACTCTTATCAATGTGGTGAACTTTATTGAAATGGAACAACGCATTTTTAAAGAATCCTGTCATATTTCTGTTTCACTTGTTTAAAGTCTTAAAATTAAAACATCGAGCAAGAGCGGTTTTGAACTCGATATAAATATAGACAATAACTTTTGGTATATTACAGATTAAATTACTATGTAAAATCAGGTACTGTTACTGATTTTGCGCCATACAATTTTTTTATAATGTTGATACAGTTATTGCATGTAAAAAACCCAATAACTGGTACAATCTGGAATTTACATATATTTTTAAATTGCGAAATATACAATCGATGTTTACATATATGTACATACATACGGCGGCGTGGAAGGGCCAGATGAAAAAATAAAAAATTCTTCTTTGTTCGGACAAATAAGTTATTTGTTCGGACGAATTACGATTTGTTCGGACGAATAAGTTATTTGTTCGGACGAATTAGGATTTGTTCGGACGAATAAGTTATTTGTTCGGACGAATTAGGATTTGTTCGGACGAATTACATATTTGTTCGGACAAATAAGTTATTTGTTCGGACAAATAAGTTATTTGTTCGGACAAATTAGGATTTGTTCGGACGAATTACGATTTGTTCGGACGTGTTCGGACGAATTACGATTTGTTCGGACGAATTAGATATTTGTTCGGACGAGTTAGGATTTGTTCGGACGAATTAGGATTTGTTCAGACAAAGAAGTTATTTGTTCGGTCGATTTAGGATTTGTTCGGACGACTTAGGATTTGTTCGGACGAATTAGATATTTGTTCGGACAAATAACTTATTTGTTCGGACGAATTAGGATTTGTTCGGACGAATTACATATTTGTTCGGACAAATGAGTTATTAATAGTGGTACATGTATGAGAGAGAGAGAGAGAGAGAGAGAGAGAGAGAGAGAGAGAGAGAGAGAGAGAGAGATGTCATATAATCATTGATACATAAATGTGAAAAGTCTAATCAGTTTTACATGATCATGCGCGGATCCAGAAAAATTTACCGGGGTGGTGGTGGTGGTGGGGGGTCTGATAGATAGTTTTGTTTGCGGGGTGGGGGTGCAAGGCCCCTCGACCACCCCGGCTCTAGATCCGGATGTTGGGTTATTTTGCTGACTTTATATTACAAAGTATAAGTAAAAATTAGTTTGTCTTATAAGTCACTTAAGTAATTGTGCGATTATTACAATCCAACGAAGCATATCAGTTAACTTTGATCGTATGCATGTATATATAGTATAAAGTTAAGGCGAAAGATAATTTCGTATGTCCAGTGTCCCAAGTAAACAGAAGAATGACTACATTTTCAATATAAACATCGACAATCGAAATCCACCTGCGGAATCATATAATTATGACTATTGGAATCATTTCTTCTGGCATTGCGCGAAATAAAACTTATAGTTAGCAAAGAAAAAACCTGCGCTGCCTAGAGTTGGCATACATCTTAACGCGGATCTACTTAGACTTTTCAGATTTATGTATCCATGATTATGACATATCTCTCTTTCTCTCTCTCTCTCTCTCTCTCTCTCTCTCTCTCTCTCTCTCTCTCTCTCTCTCTCTCTCTCTCTCTCTCTCTCTCTCTCATACATGTACCACTATTAATAACTTATTCGTCCGAACAAATCCTAATTCGTCCGAACAAATCCTAATTCGTCCGAACAAATAACTTATTCGTCCGAACAAATCCTAATTCGTCCGAACAAATCCTAATTCGTCCGAACAAATAACTTATTTGTCCGAACAAACAGCTAATTCGTCCGAACAAATCCTAATTCGTCCGAACAAATAAGTTATTTGTCCGAACAAATAGCCAATGCGTCCGAACAAATAACTTATTTGTCCGAACAAATCCTAATTCGTCCGAACAAATAAGTTATTTGTCCGAACGAATCCTAATTCGTCCGAACAAATAACTTATTCGTCCGAACAAATAACTTATTCGTCCGAACAAATAGCTAATTCGTCCGAACGAAAAAGATTAATTTTTTTTTCATCTGGCCCTTCCACGCCGCCGTACATACAACATGAATTACAAAAAAATAAAAAAAAAATAAAAAAAATTCCGTGAACATACACAGTCATACATCAAAAGAAAACAAACTCTTTCTCATACCCATTGTACAAAAATTGTTATCAGAAAACTTGGTTTTGAATTATTATGAATAAAAAAAACCACAACAAGATTGCCTATGATTAATTTACAATGCTCGATATCCTTTTTTTTAAAAATAAAATCGTAAAAAAAATATGAAGACGATACCTAACATTTATGTTTAGAATCCATATACATACTATGTAACGTTGCTTTTTAAACACATTTTTCTGTCAACGTTATAAATCAGATTAAAATATTATCATTTGCAAGAAGACTGCAACGAGTTTCCTACAGGAGGTTGTGAATGATGCGAAGAGCGGATAGTTGTTACAATATTTCTAAATTTAGAAAATAAGAATTAGAATCTCTATAAGTTTGAATCAGTGGAGAACATTTTTCGGGTTTTCGGGAGGGAGGGGGTCAAAGGAATATTCAAGTTTGCCGGGAGGAGGAGGGGGTTCGAAGCATATGTTCGGTCATTTTACTTTTTAAATTAAATAAATTTTTATTTAAATTTTTCCGGGGGGGGGGGGGGGGTCCGAAACCTCCCCGACACCCCTCTAGATCCGTGCATGATAAAGAAATGAATATTCCAACTACTAGTTACTCCAATATCTGTTCGAAATTATGTACCCAAGGTATGAATAAAAACTAACAAAAAACTTCATGAATATTTGCTATGCTGTGACACAAAGGTAAACACAAAAGACGAGCACTTAACGCGGCTGCCCCGCCCAATCCTTTAATAAAATCACATTAGTACGGTGCATTGTTTATCTCTCTGCTCCCTTGCAAGTTAGAAAAAGACGAAGAAAGATAATCTTTAAATGCGACCTTCAATACTAATTGATTTACAGATTTTAACTGATAATTGCTCAATAACTCGTCTCAAAATCAAGTTTGTTTTGCTTGAAGTGATTGTGTACTAAAATTCAACAACAGTTGAATGGTATACTTTTGGTCCAAATAAAATAGTCCGTTTTTTTAATCCATTGTTAGGGGATGCATTGTGGCTTAAATACCGATTAAATTGTTTGTTTCAACATATAAATGGTATTTACTACATCTTACGGTATTTATGTATGCTGTTTTAATGTTTTGGATACTAGCATAGTACTAGGTTGATACAGCTAACGATGGACTTATATCCTTAATAGTAGCAACTACCATGCGACATTCTCATTTGAGAAGCATCATTTTCAGTTTTCAGTGTTTCATTGTGAAATATGATGTCGTTTAAATGGACGAAAAAAACAAAGATGCTTTGTTGGAATATGGTCCATTATTCTTTACTTATTAAGTCACGCCGAAATGCCCCAAACATTATGGACACATCTTGAATACAAGACAATGTTGAAGATTATGGACGCATCTTGAAAATAGGACAAGGTTAAAAATTATGGATATTTATGTGTTTTTCTTCTTCGTAATTTGTAAGTATTAGGTTAAGATGTATTGATATTGATGTTCATAAATGAAAACGAAATGCACTGCAATTATAAATGCCAAAAAGATATACATGTAAGATATTTTAGATCCTTTTTATCAAAGGTTTTGTATGCATACTGTTTTCCAAATAATTTATTATCAAATTTCTTAATTTAAAATAACCAAGTAATTTTCATTGCTGCTAATCAAATGTGGTATTTTTTCTTCAGTGTTCTTAATATACTAAGGTATTCAATTTTATCAGACTTTGATGACACGGTTTAGTTTTATGCCTCTGAGTCAGAAAATAAAATTAGAAATGTCATCATTTTATCTGTAAAATGTAAAAATAATATACTGAATGATTAGAACGAAATCGAATATGTCTTTAATTATTATTATTTATATTTGAACAGAGGATTTATATTTTGAGTATCATGAGGTGATCAAATACGGTCGGCACGTGATCAAATCCAATAAAGCCGGAAAGGCTTTCTATAAAGAATTCATTCTCTGACTATCAGAACGTGATATATTCACAACACGAATAAAATCTTAAATTTGATAAACAGTATAAGTTATTTCTAATGAAATATTATGATCCCACATTGGTTTTACACAATTTTGGAAGGGTTCTTAAAGTTTTGATCACAAAAACTATTTTCTTTTTTGTTAAACATTTTTTTATTTCCTTGTGTCTAGTGCTGTCAACGAATCCATCCACTGCGACAACCTCAACAGGAGCGACAACCGCTGGGTCAGAAACTCTGTCATCAACATCTACGTATACGTCAGGAGGAACAACCACTACCTCAGGTTAATAAACACCTCCGTTATATTTATGATTTACAATGAACATTCGTAGTTAAAATGCTTCATTTTATAACCATATGCACATTCTCTAGAAAGTTGACCAATTATGATTTTGTAAAATCTTGATAAAAATTGATTCTGATAAATACCCATTATATTATACAGTAGTAACGTTAAGGATGACGTTTACTCAGAATGAAAAAAAATCCACTGATGATAATGAAAAACCATCTATTGTATGTTATAGACCTTTGATTGTAGTGTTGTTTCTCACTTTCGGAAAAGTAGGTCACTGACCTACTTTTTGAGTTAATGGCCATTGAATATTTTTTGAAAAATCAAGAAAAATCCCGTAAAATTTTACACTACGATTGAGATTTTCTTAATTGTTAAAATATTACAAATAATAAAACACTTTAAAAAATAAAATACAGTTTAAGAATGGTAGTGGCACTAAAAACAATGCATGAAGATTTCAGCAACATTTTTTAAAAATAATCTAGTCCGAATTTCCTCTATCAGTTTTCAAATCCCTACCCATTATTGATCCGATTTTACAAAAAATTGAATGATGATAATACGAAAACATTTATAGTATTGAACTACTTATATTGACCTTATTCTGTTGGCAAAAAATTTATATGAGGTCAATGATCAAAATTTTGAGATTTGGTGTCTTTTATCGTTTTTAAGTATTTTTAAAAATATCGATTTTTTTGTCAATAATAATTCATTTCATAAATACTTTTTGTGGTTAGAACAAATTTTACTCATTAAATTGAATTTTATAATAATCCGAATTTGAGAACTCAAACCCTGAGTAAACAACACCCTTAATACATTTAATTTTGAAAAATAACAAATATCAAAATGTTTTTTCTTACAGCGAGTTGTAAAATTGACATTGTATACGTAATTGAGAGGTGCTACTACACACGGTCCGCAATTAACGATATCAATGGTTTCTTTGCTGACCTCACAGAGGAACTCAGAAATAATAGTGCAGGGGTGGATCTCAAAGTGGCCTACCTCATTTACGACTCCAATATAGACTACGAAAAACCTTTCATCAGCAATCTAACACAAGTAAAACTAGAACTGGAAGCAATACCAATATCGTATTCGTCTTCTTATTACGCCAAGATGGCACTGGAGTACGCGTATTTTGAGTTTGTGAAAATTAAGAACGGTAAACGACTGGAAGCACACACTTACTACGTCCTGCTGAGCGCCTACAAGAGTTCCAGTTATCCAGCGGCCGGCATCGGTACAACCATCAGAACGTTCAACAAAAACAAAATGTTCGCTGTCGGTAATAGTTATCTTCTCTATACAGAAATCCATGTCATTTTCCTATGACTCATATATGCATATGTGTATATGCTGGGCTCTCACTGTCAACCTTTCCACTGAAATTACAACTATTTTAATACCATGTTTTCAAATGTATTGAAATGCATGAAAGTTAAGATATTCTGTAAAGTACTATCAACAGCTTAATAGATAAGCTGAAATGAAATTCAGCCATAGGAAAACCGTTTCCCGAATAAATAGGAATCAACATGTAATCTGGTCAGTGTATTTTTGTTTTTCTGAATTTCAGGATGGTTGCCATCAACTGCCTTGGAGAGCGATCTACTAACTGCTGTAGGAGACAATAGCCATTACTTTGCTATTAATAGCATCGCGTCTGACTTAGTTCATGCCAGACAAAGTCTTTTACAAAAACTCTTGACGTGTCCAACCGCCGTAGACACACCTATATTACCGAGTAAGACATTTAAAAAATATTGTTTTTAAGCATACTGACATGTAGATTTTTACTTATCATGCATTTCTCCTCACTGCTTTATTTTCATTCATGTTTGGTTCTCATCAACAGATTGTAAGCTGGATGTTGCGTTCATAGTAGAGAACTCCTACTACACGGATACAAAATACACATCGACATTCATGTCTGAAATTATGAACGGGATTGACTTTTCCTCCGGGAACATACAAGTAGCAGTTGTTACTTACACATCGACTGCAGTGACTCTGTTTAACTTAAATATGTATAATTCTTCAGACGAGTTACGTCAAGCTATCGAGGCAATGCCATCGACCTCTTCTTATTCTCGGTCTCTTAACGTTGGTTTAGAGCATGCGCGAGACAATATTTTTACTTCCGCTAATGGCGATAGAGCAGATGCTTGGAATTACTATATATTCACTGGAACAGCATCGTCTAATACGGACTCCATTGGAAGAGATATACGGTCATCTGGCAATGCCTACCTCTTTGCTCTTGGTAATGGCCTCAACCTTTCATTCAAAATCTGGCTTGAATAACTACACTTACCACCCTCTATGCAGTTTATAAAATGTTTAAATTTTCTTCAATTTGTCAAAATTGATGCGTATGAAAGGCTCATCAACACCAAATATATTATAGATATAGGAAGTTCTTATGCAACTGAATGGAAAGCCACGATTGACGACTGTGGGGATGAATCAAGATATATCTATGTGTCTGGGGATGAAAACCTGTTCACCATCAGAAGCAATGTTACCTCAATGATGACAACATGTCCACAACTATCGAATAACACCGATTCGATACCAAGTACGTAAATTCAGACCTACGTGTTTTCTCTTTTAGGTATTCTCTTACCCAACAACTTTTTTATATGCAAGTACAATATGCATGTATTTTTATTCTTTTCAAAATCAAGTTTTGTTATAGTTTCAGATATAGGACTTGACCTGACAAATAGTAGCATGAAAATCTTTAGATATTTTGCTATAAATAATCTTTTTAATCATAATTTCAGTATCTCCATCATGCAAGATAGACCTTGTTTTTATCTTGGATGATACAACATCCATATCCATTGCCGAATTCGATGACCAACTGAATTTTTTCATAAATATTATGAAAAACATAGAAATTTCTGACGATGGGATAAGGGTTGCCCTAGTCACGTATGGGGATAACGGATTCATGGTATTTTCATTGGAGCAATACAACACTTCAGCAGACGTGCAAACCGCCATTGCAAATATTGCCCGAGGCAACTCCGCCTACAGCCGTTCATACAGATATGCAGATCGTGCGATAGAGTACGCTTCAGAAGTCGTTTTCTTGGAAGAAAATGGAGACCGAGTGGATGCTATAGATGTTTACATTTTGTTGACACATGGCTACGATTACGGTACTGTGGAAGATTATGTCCCCGTTCTGACGTTAGACCCAAACAACAAAGTCTTTATAATAGGTCAGTAAATGCTGTTGTCAAATTTTCATACGAGGAATCATATAAGAGCTTTATTGTTGAATGCCCTTTCATCAAACCTCATCAAGCACATACTTTTTTAACAGTTGTAGCATATTCTTCCTATGCTGTGTATCAGACAGCGGTTGGTCCCAGTAATCTATTCATCTGGCCGGATTTCTCTAGCTTGACATGTAATAGACAGAATTTTTTGACGAACTTTACACAATGTGCAACAACATCGCCCTTACCAGTTAACATTACCACGCCAGGTTTGTATGGAGTATTAACACGAGACAATACCATGTAAATACACAATCTGAAGTTTTCTACCCGCTGAAGTTGTCGAAGAAAAAAATAAAATATTTGTATTAACTGCGAGTTGTTTAAAGACAATTGAGCTTGACAATATGTATATAAATATTTTATGCACAAGGTGTAGTTTAAACACTTACCAATTTTTTAAGATTGTAAACTGGATATTGTCTTCATTCTGGAGCAAACGTCCTCTTCCAAAGATGAAAAATTCCTGCACCTTAAGTACTTCTTCGCTGACTTGGCCTCACAAATTAACGTCTCACCAACCACCGTTAGAATTGCAGCCATTACCTTCAACAACAACCAACAGACAGTGTTCAATCTTAATACCTACTCTACTTCCGCTGAAGTCGCTTATGCCATTAAGAAAATTCCAGACGAAGACTCGATTTCATATAATTACGTTGATGACGCTCTGGCGTACGCCGCTTCCGAAATTTTTACTGTTGCAAACGGAGACAGGGCTGATGCCGACAATTTCTACGTGTTTTCTATTGACAGCAGTCGATCAGGTACCGCCACAGAAGGAGAACTTATACGCCGAAACGTTACCAACCACATATTCGCTGTAGGTATGTCAAACTTTATACATGTAACTCTATCTATAGCTATACTTCTGTAAATTTATACATTATAGCAAATGCTAATGTTTAATTTCTCAGATACTTCATGTATATCTATTCAACATTAAACCTCTTGCCGCAACCTGATTTTTTGCTCATAGTTTTAAGCTTCTTTTAAATAAATGTTTGGGGTTTTTTTTATAAAATTTAACCGAAAACTGATATAATTATTTTCTTAATTTAATGTATTTTTGTGCGTTTAATCAAACACATAAATAAAATATTGCAATCTAAATATATCTTACATGTTTGTTCGATCTCTAAATCCTGCATGTTTGTTTGACCTCTAAGTCAGAAGGGTATAAACGTATTGTCAAAGTAATGTTTGCTATTCAAGGGTTAATATGATGAGGGCAACGCTTGTTGGTAAAATATATTTCATTCTGTTTTTCTGCTTAGACATTGCCAGTGGTTATCCTACAGAGTGGAAGAACACAGTTGGCGACGAACAGAAGTATTTTTATGTGTCTTCCTACTCAGCACTGTCAGCTGTTCAATCAGAGGTTCTAGCAGCCATAACAACGTGTCAGATCTACACAACAACAACACAACCTACGACAACAACGACAGCAGAAGTTACAACTCAACCTACGACAATCCAGCCTACGACAACGACCGACCAATTAACAACGACATACAAACCCACAACAACAACAGCCCAAACTACGACAACAAGGATGGCAGAAATCGCAACGACAACAACCCAACCTACGAAAACAACTCCAGACCAACTAACGACAACGTCGTCTCATTCTACGATAACTCAAGATCAACTTAAGACAACAACAACAGACTTACTAATGACGACGACATCTCAGCCTACAACAACTACAGACCAACCTACAACAACTACAGACCAACCTACAACAACTACAGATCAATTTACAACAACGACAGCTCAGCAAATGACAACAACAACAACCGAACCAACAACAACAACGACTGACAAATATACGACATCAACAATAACAACCCAACATTCGACAACTTCGCCAGTGCAACTTACGACAACAACTTCTGTAACATCCCCAGTGTCAGTGCCAGTCACATCGCAAACTGTTTTAGCAACGACACAAGTAGATAATACCACAACTCAACCATTGACAACCGCAACACTCACTACCAGTACAGCATCAAATTCTCAAACTACTACATCACAAAGTTCCACATCCTACACAACGACAACTTCACAACAACCGAATACCACAACAGAATCAACAGGGACTACAATGAGCTCTTCTTCAGCATGGACAACAACAACAACAACGATCCCTCCAACGACGACAGAGCAACCAATAGCGGGTAGGTCCCTGAACATGGAAATAACTTATTGTCTTTATGTGGAATTTGCTTAATTATTTTATCTATTTAATTAACTGTCAATTTCTTACAGGTTGCGGAACTGAATCGAAACTTTATCCGGATTACAGCTCTTTAATATCAAAAGTAGACAACGATATAGGTAAGACCTGCAAATTCTTAACTGAAAGACCAGTAAGGTTCTCTCAGAATAACTTTTGGTGTTTGCCATTACCCTTTTATTCAAGCAATCTTTAGAGTTTCTATACTCTTGATGCAAATATTAGAACATAATTTCAACCGGGTGTATTATTGAAATATATCTCATTTACGATTCGACTTAAGTGTACTGTTATTTGATTTACCTGACTAAAGACATAAATGTTGCTATATATTTTTGTTAAAAATATGAATATTATGATACCTTTTTTACGTATCATATTACAAGAGAAGGCCTACACGTTCAAGTTTTATAATGCAAGTTATCCCTGAAACTATATGAAAAAAACCTTCAGAGATAATTCACCATTTTAATGTTAAGTGTTTGAGTCATTTTCACATGTGAATGAATTTTATAAGTGTAGAATACACGAATACATAAATTTGCAGGTAGAATGTACCTATTAAACGACAGTGACACCACAGTATCGTGTTGTGGACGGATATCGGAGTGGGAGGTGGAGCATCACACTTCCGGTTTTGTGGAGTTCATGGTTTGGCGTCCCATTATTGGCGGAAAATATAAACTTGTTGGAATGAACTCATTTTTATTAAACGGTTGGCATTAACTTATAAAATAATTTGGTAATACATTTTTTTCTCATAAAATAAAAAAAAAGAACCATAAGATTCAAAATTAAACATTTTTTAAAGTCCTTGGAAGAAGATCTGTTTTTTTTTTTGTTTTACATTTGATTTATGCTGCTTGGATCTAGCTTCTATAATGTTACTTGCACGAGCAATGTAGCTTTTCGACCTCTTGTTTTAAGGGTTTGGTTTGCAGGAGTTGTGCTGTCCAGATTTTTAAATATTATCATTAATTACAGACGCCGGGACCACTAATGTAACTGTTTTGCAGGAGGAGAGAATAGCTGTCTTACCCGGAGACGTCATAGGATGGTAACATTTCTTTTTCTTATTTCATTGATTTTAACTTTTTAAGGTATTGTTTATCTTAAAAGTTAAAAGGTTGACAATGCATATACTTTTACATGAACGAGTTCTCGTGAACTTTATTTTAATAATTAGTGATCGAAAAATGGACATTTTTTGTTTATTTATGAAAGTAAAAGATTTAAAAGATAATAACCTGGAAGGTGGTTAGAATTGAGTGGTGATGAAAATGTATAGGTATTTGTGATAAACTGTTTGAACGGTGCAATAATTGCAATCTTACATTTGGATTAAGGCGATGTGCAGAGGAGAATTTGATAATGTTCAAGGACTGTTCAAGTCTTCAAGGCTGTCCAACGCAGACACGGAAGACTGTATCTCCCAGGAATCTAGTCCCGGGGACAGAGTTCAATTGGACGGCGGACTCTGCAGTTATCTCAGGAGCATTCTA
Organism: Magallana angulata; assembly: GCF_025612915.1. Classification (NCBI taxonomy): domain Eukaryota; kingdom Metazoa; phylum Mollusca; class Bivalvia; order Ostreida; family Ostreidae; genus Magallana; species Magallana angulata. The sequence continues at coordinate 24,086,480 of NC_069117.1, read as the reverse complement.
CGTAGTCAAATTTACGCTTGAGAACAGTAAGGATGCATTTTACTTAACTTTCTTATTTGCATTTATGTAACTAAAGATTCTTAACTCAAAAGCTTATTCCAAATTTGATCTTGATTCTTTAAATTTGATTTCATACTATCAAGATACAGCCAACTACTTTCCATCATACAATATTAGTGTAAAGGATCACATCGAGATAGGAGGATATGTGGCGAATCTCGGTTTGAAAGGTGTGGATTACATGGAAAGCATTACTTACCGAATTCTACCAGATCCACTTGATGTCAATGATACGTGGAAATATTTCTCCGTGGACTCTGAAGGTAGAACTGTTGTGGCAGAGAGAGAGAGAGAGAAAGAGAGAGAGAGAGAGAGAGAGAGAGAGAGAGAGAGAGATTTATTTGTCTCATTTCAACCAAATTGTTGTATTTTAAGGAATATTGAGAACAGCTCGGCGTTTACTGCCGTCCAGATATTTGAACATTTACCGCATGATTGTGACAGCTGACGGCTCTTGTGGGAACACAGCCTCCGTATCACTGGACATTTCTGCTCAGAATTGGGTATAATGCTTTCTATCTATAAAGGTAGTGTTACAGGCCTTAATTATAAGATACACGATAAATAAGGATCGATAGTCGTGGCCATTAAAAGGAAATATGTATTTGTATAAAGATATTGGAAATGTTTTATATTTTTTTCTAAATTACTTGTATGACTAAACAAATAATGTCGAAAATGTTAAGGTGTATTTAATTCGTTGACAATCCTTAATACCAAGAAACCTTAACTAACACAGAGCATATTTACAAATCTATCATTTTTTATTTTCGCAAATTAACAATACTAATTTTGGGGATTCTCGATATTTTAGCCACCGTTTATTCAATCTCTTCCTAACTCTATCGCCATCAAAGAGGACACGCCCCCAAATGAGGTCATCTACACCACTGAGGTCAACGATCTCTATGGTGATCCAGTGTGCTGCACCTTGTCTCACACTCATCCACAGACCTTCAACTTCAACGTCACCAATGACCCTCCAGGATCAAGCCTCTATCACGTTGTAACCACTCGCACAGCGAGATTCAGATATGAGGATTTCAACTCCTATATGATTTACATGTGTTGTGATGATACCCAGAATCGAGCGGAGGGAGTGCTGATAGTCAATATAAAGAAACCCGTGGTCACAACACCTTATACACCTCCTAGTAAGTAAAACATTCTTGTCACACAGTCATTTCCATGACCCTTTTATACAAACGTATCAAATTGAATATTCATTAATCTACGTATCTCAGAAATTTGTTTGTTTGACAAAATCAACAAATAATAATTATCACAAGTAAAGATGAAAGCAAATAATATTATATATAATTTAAGAATTGGTAACGAGTACCTGTTTTGTTCTGTCTTCTTCAGAGTGGTTCTTTACTTCCATAGCTGTCGGTATGATACCAATCACCATTATAACCACCATAGGATGTGGTCTCTTGTGGCTGACAATGTTTGCCACTTAGTGAGGTTTATACCTCATCGGGGTAATAAGCCTGTGCTTCTGTATTACCAGAATAAGTGTTTATTGCCCCAATTTATGGAAAGAAATAACGTTGAAGAATCAAAAGAATTGGTTCATTGACTTAAAGGATCCTTATAAGTTTGTGCCACACTTGTACGCTTTGGATTAACACGTTTTTGCATTCAATATTGACAACTTTGTCTTAAACACCATACAATTTTAACTTATATATCAACATGATACTGTTATTTTAACAATAAAAACATAATAATAAATTCCAAACTTTTTTGTCTATAAACTTCTTATTTGCAGGAAGAAATGAAATTTATTCATAGTGAATAAGTTGACGGTAAAAAGAATGTTACAGTTCAAAAAACTTGATAGTTAATTGTAAGTAAAGAAACATTTAATTAACTTTATGTTATGTTTATAATGGTAGATGGTCGTGGTTAAACTGCATTTCATAATAAATATTTGACTAGGAATAAGGACAATTAAAAATATGGATACATTTTACATGGATAAGAGATTTCAGAATATGCGGAGATACGTATACTGTAAAAGTTGTTATTTACGCGTGAGGAAAATTTACACTAGTTACACGGTAAGCTTTAAATTGCGAAAAATACCATCGCGCGTTAAAGTAAAAAAAAAAACCAAACTTTAGAGCGGTTATGCCCCAGTCACACATTCACGGATCAAATGCCGGATTAGCTACGGAAGCGATCCGGAATCATTCATGGCGATATGTATTGACCATTGGCTTTTCCGTCTGTTATCGTATCCAAACGTGGCAATACTTGTATAGCTGCGACAATTTTTGAACATGTTCAAAATTCCACTACGGATGAAACCACCGTAGTACTTCCGTAGAAAAACTTACTAAACCGTTTTAGAACGTAGAAGTCCGTTTTAACTCCGTATAAATCCTTAGTAATTCGTATGTATCAATTTGTATCCATTCCGTAGTGCATCCGTACTAACTCCATATCATTAGATTTTCCAGTGTCAACCGTGGAAAATATTCCGTAGTAGAACCTAGGAGTTGATCTGTAAATGTGTGACTGAGGCATTAACGATTATTTGATTTTCCGGTGTCAACCGTGGAAAATATTCCGTAGTAGAACCGTGGAGTTGATCCGTGAATGTGTGACTGGGCCATTAACCACGTATCCGCGTATTTAATACCCACTCGTACTGTTTGATCAATCAAAACGCGTTCTTAAAGGGACCTAGACACGATTTGAGATGAAAATTTTAAAATAATTTTTCTGTATCAAATGTTTGATGTGTGTGTTTTGAATAATTCACCAAAATTTCAATGCTAGAAATCAAGTTACGAGCGAGATACAGAGGAAAGAAGTCAATGTTCTGTAAACAAAGCTTGAGTCTTATATTTGTTTACAAATACATTGTAATGAAAAGTAAAGACATTATAATTTTTTTGATAAAATAACTTAAGGCAACAAGATAAACTGATTTAATTTGTTCTAAAATACTTTTATCAACAACAAAAAGTAACAGAGTGAAACTTATGCCAATACAATGCATATGTAAACAATAACAAGACTCGAGCTTTGTCTACAGAACAAAGAGTTTAAACCTCTGTAACTTGCTTGTAACTCTATATTTGACTTTCAAATATTGACAAAGCATTAAAACATCCATATTAACCATTTTAGACAACAAAAATGAAATAATAAGTTTTGAAAATTTTGAGCTCAAATCGTGTCAAAGTCCCTTTAACCACCATCGTAAATAATCACTTTTACGGTACTGTTTCCACATCTGATGAAGTGATTATCCTGTAAGACTGATGAAATAATACACAATCTTTTAATTAATGTGAAACCATGATAAAAGTCAAAATGGAATAGATCGACATTTATCTCATCCTTGTTCTTTGTTATAATCCCCACCGCAACCGATCTGACACGGCCGAGGTTAAGGAAAGATGGGTCCCGGGGGGATTAGTCCATGTATTTGGTCATTTGTATCGTGCTGGTCTATGAAAAGATTTTGTAACAGAATGATCACCGCGTACACGTATTTGTGAAGCAGCAGTATATAAGGACATTCTTCACGTAAAGTGACCAGTCTCATCTACAAGATCAACCACTCTGTTCAGCCATGAAGGTCCTCCTTGTTCTCGCTGTTGTTATTGTTGCTGGTAAGTTTAAAACAACTTGAATTGTAAATGTTATTGTATTATTTGATACAATGATAATCCGATAATATAAATCAACGATGGGGAAATATACCTACAGACTTTTTTCTGAATTTAAATCTAAAACAAAGCTTTTTGAATTCATTCTGTGAGGTTGCAGACTGAGAAAAAATAGTTGAGCTGAATACATTTAATGTTTTTCGAAATAATTGAGATATAAAAGATATATTATAATTTTTTATTTGACTGTCTCTAACAACTGTTTTGATGATGAAAATAGCCAACCATTTGTCCAATTTTAATGGAAAGGTCTTACGGAAATACTTGATAAAAATTTTACATTTATGTTAAACACATGACCTTAAATATCAAGGACATGCATAAAGAAGCTTTTCATTAAAAATGATAAGATGTTGATACTGGTCAATTCAGTCAAAAATATATTAATTTGAAATTATTCTCCTTATATTAATACTAAACCAGAGCAGCCTAACAAAATCACGTGTTTTCTCTTTGATAACATGTTTAAGATAAGCCGACTGAATATGATGTTTAAAACGTAACGGTTAATCATTCATGTTACAGTCTCCTGTGAGATGTGCAGAGATACCAGCGGCTGTTCCTACACAATGTGTACCACTGGCAATGAGGTCCACTGTATCAACCACCAGTGTACATGTACATCGTCAGGGGGATCAGGTGGGTAACGCATAATGTTTAGAGGGAGACGGAGGCACGTTCAATGACTGAGTAATGTATAATGTAATAGAGGAAGGGTACGTTCAGTGGCTGAGTAATGTATAGTGTATAGAGGAAGGGTATGTTCAGTGTCTGAGTATTGTATTGTATAGAGGAAGGGTACGTTTAGTGAATGAGTTATGTATAGTGTATAGAGGAAGAGTACGTTCAGTGACTGTGTAATGTATAGTGTATAGAGGAAGGGTATATTCAGTGTCTGAGTAATGTTTTCTGTATAGAGGAAGGGTACGTTCAGTGACTGAGTAATGTATAGTGTACAGAGGAAGGGTACGTTCAGTGACTGTGTAATGTATAGTGTATAGAGGAAGGGTACGTTCAGTGACTGAGTAATGTATAGTGTATAGAGGAAGGGTACGTTCAGTGACTGTGTAATGTATAGTGTATAGAGGAAGGGTACGTTAAGTGTCTGAGTAATCTATTGTGTATAGAGGAAGGGTACGTTCAGTGACTGAGTAATGTATTGTATTAAGGAAGGATATGTTCAGTGTCTGAGTAATTTATAGTATATAGAGGGAGGGTACGTTCAGTGTCTGAGTATTGTATAGTATATAGAGGGAGGGTACATTAAGTGACTGAGTAATGTATTGTAAAGAGGAAGGGTACGTTCAGTGACTGAGTAATGTATAGTATATAGAGGGAGGGTACGTTCAGTGACTGAGTTATGCATAGTGTATAGAGGGGTCGGGGCACGTTCAGTGGCTGAGTTATGTATAGTGTAATAGAGGAAGGGTACGTTCAGTGTCTGAGTAAGTGCTGTCTGGTATGTAGAAGAAGGTTGCAATCGCAGGTAACAAATTTGTCTGACAGTGATGCAAGTATTATGTGTTTAAAGTATAAAATTTTACCTTAATTACACACAGTTGTGGTTAACTTTACTAAAGGTCTTTAAGACATTGTTAACTTTAGTGCAAGTCACCGAAGCATTGTAAATTATTACAACAACATTGAAACATTGTAAATTTTAATGTTCATACAATGAGACATTGTAAACTATGCATACATTGCAGGTTTAACTCTTAGTGCATTGACTTTATATTGTACATAAATAGACATTGTACACTTAACTCTTTTTGTACTTTAAGTGCAATAATGAGTAATTAAGGATTTGTGTCTTAATACACTAAGACAGGGTAAACCTTTTTATTGTAATCTTTTCATGTTGTTGATTTTTTGTATGTGTAGTTACACTGTGGCACTGTCTTTGTTGTAGGAGGTTGTACAATGGCCTCAGACTGCGATGGATCATGTCATCATGGTCTCAATCATCACTGTATTGACGGACGCTGCAGATGTACTCACTTCTAAATAAATCTATCGCAAAACTCTGTTCTCTGTAAATAAATTATTATGGCATTATGAAAATAACTGATCAAAATAATCAATTTCGTGTTTAAATTTGTTACACAAAAAGGCTGCAACAGACAAGAATTGAACCATGACTATCTTTGCTATAAACAGTCATATTATTCAAACATTGAGTACAGAAAACAAAAAAACAAGAGAAACAACAACAATAAAACAGAATTTGCGACTGAGATCACAGGAGCCGGTAACATTGAGAGGTAATGTAATATTAAATGACCGTATGTTACTAGCCCCTCTGGCTGAAGCAAAACAGTTTAAAAATCCATAAAACAAAATACGAATTTAAGGCAGAGCAATACGTACCTCTAAAAGATAGAGAATAAAAATAAAGAACAATTCGGATACATAATTTGCATAGAATCTCCGGTAAAATGTCCACAACAATATGGTTATACTTACATGTATGCTTCTATCTTTTATATCTCTACCAACCTGAAAGATATTTTACTACTTATTTTTCAGTTTGTGAAAACGTATTTTTAAAATATAGGGATTCACATGTATGTTTTTTTGGATGGTTGTATTGTTCATGAAAAATTATCGAAATAAAAAGAAAGTTCTGATTTAATATGCAAAGCTGGCTGTGTCTCTACTTGAAACTATCATCTGGTCTATCTGGGCTAAACGTTTTGATATGAATTCAAACAGAGATAAGTGATAAGTCTATCGGAAAAAAAAAACCTTTCACCGATTTCGAATTCCGACAAACACTTTTCATAGTTATTATCATAAGAAACAAGACTTGAAATACACCTGTGCATGATACGTGTCTAATTCTGAACGCATTAAGCAAAATAATTGGGTTTTTTTTAATATGGAGATACCTGTCGTATTAAAGCAATTGACTTCAAATATATAATTTGCTATTTTATAATTGGATTACATATCGGAAGTTAAATGACGAGAAATATTTTTAGAAAACTGATTTTGAAAATATACTCCATTTATAGAAATGAGGTTAATACTGGGGGATTTTTGCATTAATATAAACGTTGTATGAATTCTACCTCACTTTTAATATTTACTAATAAAAGAAATTTTAGGATCGACGAAAAAGCGTTAATGGGCAAATGGGCTATATCATACAGAAAAAAGAAAATAAATTAAAGTCTGTACCATTATAACAAAAACAATATTCCAAATATGAAATTATATTATTCTATTGTGATAAATCCTTTTTCAGAAAATGCTTTATAAAATTTACGCAACCCATTAACAAAAATAAAATAAAAATAAAAATTGGAAAAATAATCAAAGTAAATATACACACACTTGCATCTTCATATCTTCAGATGGCTTGATGATTGTGACAAGTGTTGTATAGAGGTTTATTTAATTATTTTCTTCACAACGTTACAGATTATGAAAACAACCCTTAATTTTAAGATATATCTGATAGGTACAGTTTTTACTATTTAGTCTCATTAAAATATAATTACGATTGTTGTTTCTTTGTTCATAATCATGTAATGACCTTAAAGATATATATAAAAGTCGACCGTGATAAATGATCTAGCTAGCAGATAAACCCATATATGAGAATTCGGAGTGATCTAGAATCGAGACAAAAGTTTGTGAAACCAATACCACATGTTCTAAAAAGAGAGTATTATGTCCTGTCGTCACATTTGAAATCCTGTGTTAGCTGTGCCTCATTTTTTTCAAAGAAAAAATGAGTCGCACGAAAGTCCTTCATTAAGAAATGAATCGTAGATAGAATGTGTATCAATTTTTGTTTTGTTTTTTGTTTGTTTGGTTTTTTGTTAAATTGCACGTAAAATGTGAATTAAAGTTAACGTAAAAATTTCTTGTGAATGTTATGTATATTCTTTCCCACTAGACATACTATGTTGCGTTATCGTCAAACACTACAACAAATGAGAAATATTTTTTCTAAATGTTTTATAATAAAACGTTGCATTGCATGTAGAAAAAGTATGAACGTTTTCAAAAGTTAAGAATCCCTTTAACTTTGGTTTATGTGATAGTGAGAAATTTCTTTGACGGTTTAAAAAAAATAGTTTAATGTTTCCATTAACTTTGTGCAGTAAACCATTTTGCCATTTCCTTATTTATTTCAAAATGCATTCAGAAGATTTAAATATTTTTTTAATTAATATATGGCTAAAGTATTCCCATGTTTTACGGCAATATGTCGCAGTTACGCTGGATGACTGTTTAATGTTTTTGTGCATTGTTTTAAAAATTCAAGATTAATATTCGGGATAGTATCATCTTTTCTGAACTTATTTTACAGTCCTTTTTTTAAAAATGAAGAAATGCCTTCTCGTGCTCTATTATTTAACCCCAAATAAGTTTATTTAAAGTTTGTTATTCATTTCCTAGAAAAAATGTGAACAATTTTTTTTATGATATTAACATTAACAGTTCTTACATAATGCTAAGTATTTGGGCATTGAAAAAACCCAGACGGGAAAGATCACATGTTTCTAGGGTCATAGCGTGAGGACATGGTGATACTCGTGTTGAACTACTTCCAGGTCTCTAATATTTCAAAATACGGAATTATACGAAATATGATAACAGTAATTAGAACATCATTTATATTTCACACCCTCCAACAATTTTGTGACGTGAAGAAAATGTGAAAATAAATGACTTACGAGCTAGAAGCATATAAAATAACAGTATTGAAATCACTCTGCAGATTTTCATTTTCCTTAAATCGGATAGCCGATAGTGTAAACTTCATATAAAATTCATATTTAGGCCGAATAATAGAAAATATAAAATTTTAATAGATGTTCTACTGTAAACACTATAACGCAAAAAATACACAACATATCAGGCATAATCTTCTTTAAAACTAAAAAAAGAAGATCATATCATACTTACATAAATGTTTCACTTTTCACATTTATTATAAATGATCTAAATAAATATCTAGATAGGATGATAAATGAGCACAGTATATCTGTACACGATTTATGTGCACGAAGAGTCGAGGTCGTGCTTTTTTAGACGCCATAAGCATGACCTAGGATATTCTGTACTATAAAAACTAGAAGCCAAAGTAAATGAATCATTCTAGCTATCCGCCAGATATCAATCAACACCATGAAAGCCTTCATTGTTCTTGCCGTTGTAATTGTAGCCGGTATGTTGGATCATTCAATTAGTTAATAATGTAGATTTATTACATTGTTGCCAAATCTCAGAATAATTGTTTATTTTTTTATGAATCACTCGAAGAATTCTTTTTAATATTTTTTTTACGTTTGAAATGTTTCTTATTTTGGTTGTAATGGTAAGGACATCTTACGCTCTACTCTACGAGAACCTTTGATCAAACAGTCAAAACAGGTGTATATATGGATACATGATTGCGACTTCTAGTCAGAATACTCTTTTTTTTTTTTTAAAAATCGAGAAATATGGAAGATGAACAAGACTCTTAATAGTAATCAAAATCGTAAAAATAGGTTCACTCGGACTAGAAATCGATAGCAGTAAGTAATTGACTTATTAGTATGCCTCAAATTTGACACTTTCAACATCGATCAATTCACATTAACATCATTATTGATACAACGTTTCTTATTAGATCATGCAAACGTTCATGACTCCAATCAGCGGAAGATTTTTGACCCCCCCCCCCCGCCTCCCTGCTAAACTCTATCTATACGGTCAAGGGTTTATGTAAAACGTGGGATAAAAGAACTCTCGACTTTCCTTTCTGAATATTTCTTTATGTAGTTTCTGCTGAGATGTGCAGAGAGACCAGAGACTGTAGAACAACATCGTGTGTCTCCGGATCTGAGCTTCACTGTGTAAACCACCAGTGCACATGCACCACAGCCGCTTCCGGTTCCGGAGGTAGGAAGAGTGCTTTAATACAATATTTCTGTAAATTTTCTTAAAAGCGATTAGCAAGTTAATGTTAAATTGTCTATTGCAGCTTGTACCTCCGCTGATCAATGCACCGGAAGGTGTGACAACGGACGCCAACACCACTGCATCGACGGGCATTGCAGATGTACTCACTTTTAGATAATAAATTGTTACATAATACATTAATAATACATTTTTAATAAAACATTATACTTTGCGTTGCTTGTAAAAAAAAACGCTCAATATTTACAGTTTCTTCAATATCTAAAAATAAGATAAAGACTAGATTTTAAGTTGCTTTAATTTGAACGATGCGTTGAATATGTACCACTCTTTTTTATATATTTAAATAAAACTACGATCCGTAAATGTATGAAATATATCCAGCTTGTAAGAAATGGTTTTTACTTTTGTTATGTTATAGCAAAATAGTATTCCTTAATAGAGATATCTCTTTCCTATCCTAAAAGGTTCCCCTTTTAAGAATACTTTTTAAACAATTTGACGAGCCTAAAATGAAAAAAAAAATAATAAAAAAGAAAAGTAAATTTACGCATACAAACGTACTTGTATTCTGTCTTGATATCCAGTGTCTTTATTGTTCAAACTAATTCAAACCTAATACATAGTTATTAAATCGGTCGCGAAAAAAGAACAGGATGGCATATTAAACTTATACCCGAGAATTTAGATTGATCTAGATTTTTAGCAAATGTTTATGAAAGTAATATCACATGTTCTAAATTAACAGCATGTTGTTCTGTCGTCGCATTTCGAAACCAGAAGTTCCTCATATTTTTCACAAACAATAATCCACAATAATGTCTTGTATCATAAAAATGTGAAAATTGAATGTTAATGCATTGTATACTCTATCCCGTTTGGCATAATTTGCTGTGTAATTGTCAAAGTTAAATCATCATATTTATCATCAAAAACAAAATAGAATAATGGGATGATATTTACCAAATGTGTTGTAACAAAATGCTATTGCGTATACAAAAGGAAGTGTCTTATATTTTGTCTAAATGGAAGTATCCTGGCACCTGATCCTATCTCTTATTTTTGTTGAGATCCGTGTTTGCTCAGCTCCTTTTTGTATTTTTCCTTTGGAATTTTGATCTTGAATGATGTTCGTTTTAACCACATTTCACATTAGAACTTCCAAAGAAATTATGACATAAAAAGAGATAAATCTTTATTATTTCAATATTAGAGTTAAACCAGTTTAATCATTTATTTGAATAAGTTAACAAACATAAATCTTACTGTTGGTGTTTGCATAAAATGAATACTCTTATACATAAATCATTGCGTTGTTTCATTTTGTATAGTAAGCTAGCAATATAATTTGGTCAGAAGATATTTGTAATTCATGTGAACTATATTGACCATTGCTTATTTGCTTACGTCTAACCCTTTTCAAAAGTTGTACTAGTATTAGATAAACGTATGGCTAAATTGTCACCAAATTTCTTATATTCGGTATTTTAACATTGCATTTCACTCGGGTAAACCTTCAAACCTATTTAAACTTAAGTTTGATATTCAGAATACAAAGCGTATCAAAACCTGGTACAAAAATATTATAATATGCATGATGTTATGCATTGATGGTTTTGGTTGTAGGAAATTAGATTTAGGGTTATTTTTGGTCTTCGACTGTTACATGTAGTATCATAAACAATAATTTGTAATGTCATTTCATAATTATTCTATTAAATATGAAGCAAGACATCCCCTTGCTTTTTAATTTAACCTAGAATAAACTTTATTAGAATTGTTTCTGATCCAAACATACTTAACGATATTAATTACATTAATAAATTAAGACATTATAGGTAACTACGCATGTTTACTTTTCTCAAACACAAGTACATGTTCAGACATTCTTTAACACATTATTGTCAGGTGGTTACTTGATTTAAGAGAGTAAAAAAATGAAAAGTAATAGAGTAAACTAGACACTTGTTGCTAGAGCAACAAAAAGGTCTTCCGTTCCTCATGTATTATTCGGTACCAAAAAATCTATTTCTATTTTAAAATAAAATGGATACATGTACAATATATACTGTAAAGGAATTACCAAGAAATTATTTCTATGTAAAACAGAACAAAAGACTAGGTGTCAATTTATGAGTACTTTCTGTGACGACCGGAAGTTACGCTAGATCATTCAGATTATTATAGTTAACATATCTTCTTACATTGTTTTGTCTTTCCTCAAAGGTTGAATGTTCAAGTTTTTGTTACTTATAATATCTCGTTAAGAAAAGAGTTTTGTCTCGGGACCGGAAACGGACAAACGGAAGTGATTAAGGGAATTAAAAGTAGATATTTTAGTACATTTACCTACGGAACGTTACTGTTCTTCAGATTGAGTAAAATGTTAAAAAAATCTAAAGTAAAAAAAGTCTTCTGCTTAAATTCTTCAAGTGAGAACCGGAAGTGACGTATGACCAAATGAAACCCGTTAAACACATGTACAAACAAATGTCCATCATCCATATAAGTTTTGTGTCTTGATCTGTCATAGTTTCTAAGATCTTGCGAGTACTTTGTGTTTTTATAAAAATAAGGCTATTTGAGATATTTGAGATGTCTCACCGGAAGTAGATTTTTTTTTACAATTTGTAGATGACCTTTTGTATTTCTATAGCTTAAATATTGCTTCCACGATAAGTAAACAAAATAATTTTAAAAATCAAAATTTGGTGTACTTCCTGTGACGACCGGAAGTTATCCCGGATAAAACATAATAATGTTAACACATGTACATACATATGTCTATCATCCCACAAAGTATGGTTGTTCAAGTCGTTTCCGTTTTTGAGATCTCGTCAAAATAAGGTTTTTAGTCTCGGGACAGGAAACGGACAAACGGAAGTGCTCAGTGAAAATTCAATTTATTATTTCTGGTTTACTTGCCTATTTCACAATATTTTTTATCAAAGTAACTGAAACTATCGAATGAAAACAGTTAAACGGATAAACAGCTTGATTTATTTGAACTCTTCCGGTGTGAACCAGAAGTGACGGTCGACAAAATGAAACTGATTAAACACATCTTCAATCGAATGCCTATCATCCGTGAAAGTTTTGTGCTTTGATCACTTTTAGTGTCTGAGATCTCGTGGGTACAAAATGTGTTTTAAAAAAGCAACCTGAGATAATTGAGATGTCTCACCGGAAGAAAAATTTTTTTGTTGATATAACATCTTATTGATAACTTATGTATAGATTTATACTTATTTATTATTCATATTAAAAAGAAAATGAATGCGTAAAAATAATTATTTTTGAAGTGCTTCCGGTAACGACCGGAAGTTACGCCGAACAAAACAAAATAGTTTAAACACATCTACAGATATAGGTCTATCATCCCACAAAGTTTGGATATCCAAGTGCTTGCCGATTCTGAGATCTCGAGGGAACAAGGTTTTTTGACGGGGGACAGGAGACGCACGACCGGAAATGAATTTTGTAAAAATGAAAAAAAAAACGCCTCGAGATATTATCATTCTCTATCATTCCTGAAAATTTCAAGGAAATTTATCAAGCCATCTCTGAGAAATTCTGCCGACAAAAAAGGGGGAAAAAAGAAAAAGAAAGAAAAAACATTACAATCACTATAAGGTCTTCCGTTGAAAACGGAAGACCTTAATGAGACTTGTCTAAAATAATTCCCATGAAAATCACAATTTTTCAAAATTGTGTATCTTCTTTTTTGGATAGATGCATAATTCTTAATATATAATATTAAATTAATATTATATATTAAATTTTAAAGTCACTGAGTTATCAAAAAGAGTTACGCATTTATTTGTATTAATGAAAAAAATATATTTTTTAAGATATAAACAACGTTTTATAATTATTACTGTTTGGCAATAGTAGCTTACCCCAAAAAGTATTCGATACATTAAAAACCTACTTTTTTATATAAAAAGACTAAAAAAACTCGTGTTCGTACTCCATAAAAAAATGAAAACGTGATATTGTTTAATTTTGCATACATAACCCTCAACAATCAGAAGTTTTAGTGTTAATTCTCATCATTCTTCAAATTAATTCTCCAAGGAATAAATGAAAAAGAGAAGAGAAATTTGTGATATTTATTTTACACTAAGAGTTATCATTCCATCCGAATACTAATACATTGGAAATACCAGACGTGAAGGATAACATGTTCCTGGAGTCATATCGTGAGGGCATGATGAAACTCGTATTGAACTACTTACAGGTCACTATTTTTTCAGCTAATGACAATCTTAAATTAGGAAACATACGAAATAAGATAACAAGCACTGGAAATTCATTTATCTCTCACACCCTCCAATAATTTTCACGATTTGTTACAATATGGTAATGCAACGCTTTGGAATAATGTTTGACGAAATAAGATAACAAGCACTGGAAATTCATTTATCTCTCACACCCTCCAATAATTTTCACGATTTGTTACAATATGGTAATGCAACGCTTTGGAATAATGTTTGACCTTGTTCATAAATGTGAAAACGTGAAGGAAATGCGAAAATGATATAGGTGAAATATAAGCTGCATATTAAATAAGAGAATGAAAAGTACTCTGCAAATTGTCACTTTTCGATAAATACAAAACCTGATGAGAGTTTATTTATATGAAAGTCACATATTTTGCCAAATTGTAGTTAAATTCAAATTTTAATAGAAATTCTATTGAAAATGTCAGTTTAAATTTTTATCTGTTATATTATACAGCCCCCGTGAGAAGTGCAATGCATTGTATGACATTACTTTTGAATCAACCCTTGTATGTCTGTTTCAAAATCAAACGTAGTAGGGAAATAGATACCTTTAAATGCTTCAATTTATTTTTTGATGCTTTAGAATTTGAATGTAAAACATCCCTAGGGATCCCATGAATTGATTGGTTATTTTGGGATGTCGTCGGTCCTATAACACATCCAGGCTATGCATACTTAGGACCGACGACATCCAAAAAATAAGCATTCAATGATTGTATTTATATTCATGTTGATGTTTATTTGTATGAAGTATTTGTGAACCGCTTAAATGCTATGTGTGTTTACAGAAAATTGAACGTCGCCGAAAGTAATTATACAGTGAATGTAAATATTTCTGCTTTGATTAATTTCTTAAATGATAAAATTGCCAGTGCAATTTCTTTTTAAATCAAATGATATGTTACTAAATCAAAGTATGCAATATTTTGTAAGCATGTAAAATTTATTTATTTTATCGTTACATAAGAATGTAAAACATTGCATTATAAATCAAATTAAATCAAAATGCGACCCGTAGTATGTTCAATCCATCTTTTTTACACGATGTGCGTTTTAAAATGTATAGAAAAATTAACGTCGAACTTATGATGTATTGATCTAGGATAAATCTATACCATTTAATGCTGGTTGTAACGCCTCATTTTATTGGCGAAACAAATTCATATAATTATACTGTATATCGATATCATAACTTGTCTACGTCTTAATACGACGCGCGTGCAAAACGTATAATTCTGCTTGACTTAAAAATTAAATTTTGTACTAATTAACGTCATTTTACTAAACAATGGGCCTTATTTTCTGAATTTAGTGGTAGAAAATTAAATTATTATAAGGAATGAATTTAATTTAATTTATTTTATCTACCATCAGATAATTTAAATGGGGTGCGACCATCTTACATTCGAGAATAAGAATATAAGCATTTCTTGAACTGGCTTGTTTTCTGTCCGCAACGGGCCAAAATGTTGCCAAAAGGTGCGAAAGCAATAAATATTAAGTCTTACATGTCATTTTGTTTAAAAGTATGCATGCAAGAACAGGATAATGTCTTTTTAATTATTTAGAACAGCTGTCGAACTGCACAGCAACAAACATATTTTGAAAATTTAAAAATCTGAAAAAATATGAACGGGATTCGTTGGGATCCTAAATTATTTATCAGATATACCGATGGACAAATGAATCTTAAAAAATGTTCTTTATTTTCTTGGAATACACATTAAGAGACTGTATAGAAATATTGCATAAACATGAAATTTGAGACTTCAATAAATAATGTCACCAATGAGAATCCTTAAAATCGGGTTCAATTGACCTTTGAATTTCTCTTCACCCATGATTTGGTTTATATTCTATTAATGGTCGTTTATCTGACCACGTTTTATTTTCGAATACTCCTTTGAGAAACTGATATATATAACCCCTACTAGAGACACTGTATGAAAGTATGACTTGTAAGTCACCATCCAAAAAGGCTGTAATTAGGGGCTACATTAAAGCATGTGTCAGACTACGTAAAGACTCGAAAGACATTTTCAAAGAACTGTGTGATGTATATAGAAACAATTGTATGTCACTGAGATAAGTGTACAGATGGGTCAGCAAATAAAAAAAAAACGGCCATCATGAGATGATTTTTGAAAAAAATGTTGATGATTTGCCCCATCTTCCCTATTTACTCGACTTGTCTTCCTGTGATTTCTTTTTTTTTCTTCAGAATTTAGAAAAGCACTTGTCCGGAAAAAGATATGCTTCAAGGAATGCTTTTGGTTCTGTCATTTATTGGTATATAAATAACATTCCAAAAAACATTATATGAATGTATTCAAAGCTTGGATAAATCGGTTGAAATTATGTGTGTCTGTTAAAGGAGGGCATTTTTAGGTCACCATAAAATAGAAATTACAAAAATATCTTACTAAGTAATTTTTGTAAAAACGATGACTTTATTTATTGAACGCCACTTCTATCATACAAAAATAGTTGATATTGACAGTTACTTTTACGTATATAAATGTATCACATTACTGACATATATCGCTTGTTTTAACTTCTTATCAATGCATCATATTTATTGCAAAAACACCCACTTTGTAATTTAGTGCAAATCTTCCTAAGTTAGTATTGTAGACAAGTAAATACTGTACTTTCTTTGTAACTAGTTTTGTTGCTGTGTTTATAGCTCGTTTTATTGCTGATAATGTTAAAAACCGAATTTTAGTACCATTGTACCTATACAAAGGAATGGTTATCATGAACATGTCTTTCACATATTTGTATTTAACTTTCTTTTGCAATGTATTTTAATTTGAATATTTTAAATCTTCAAACGATCGTTTTACTGTTATACTATGAGAGGAAAGAGTGTCTATTCTTTTAATAAACGAGAAACTTCGCTTCAAATAAAAATTTGAAAGAAAATGATAGCTGACATTTTTGTACTTGCAGAAGTAGATAACTGTTATCAATAGAAAAGTCGTATATTGACCTGGAATAAGGTCCAGGGGTCAAATGGAGAGGATGATAGTAAATGATCTATTTCATTGTTAATTTTGTCGACAATTTCAAATACCCATTGGCCAATATAACATTTTATAGAATTTAAGTCCTACAAGATACTTTTCCTGGATTCATCTTAAATCCTTTCAATCTAATTTTTGTGGAGATTATTGCTGTTCAAGCTGATCCATAAAATGAAATGATTATTGAAGTTATCTCATAATATTTTTAGTGTAAGGTTCAACGAATCGGTGAAAAGCGACGAAAACAGATCCCCAGAACATAAATGACTTGAGATTTATCGTGATAGATTATAAGATATACTATTAACTACATGTTAACAAAATTTTATCGAAAGTTTAAAGACGGTAACATGTTAGTTATATTCAAACATAGAAACTGTTATTCATATATTTACTAAAAATGAAAAAAAAAATTGTTCAGAATGGTTTTGAAATTCATATTTTAGTATAAATTCCGGATTAAACCATATAAGCTTTGTTAAAAGGTACATTCTCATTATCACAAATTATTTTTGAGATTTCAGGGCATCCTATTGTCATACTTATAAGTTGCAAAAGCATACATTAAGATTTCGTCACATTAATTAAGTAGGGAATATTTATACATTAATGTACTAAAAATCGAAATGCCAGTATTACTTTTTTTTCACGAGATTTTATTTTGTTTGACAATACCAAATAAAACAAATTTTCAGCCATGTATCTTAATGGACAACATATTACACTATAACATTGGATTAACCAATTCCACCATTTTTTACCATACAAATTCTAGTGCTAGTTGTACATGTCCTAGAGTCATGTTATCAGAACGTGCCTATTACAGACTTATCATATGCAGGGGCAAACAATACTGAACACGTGATATCCTTCATATAAAAGACAGCGATTTCACCAAAACACTTAACTTGTCTGCAAGAAACCAACCTACATCATGAAAGCCTTCTTTGTTTTCGCTGTTGTTATTGTAGCAGGTATGTTAGGTTAATAATCTTCTCTAAAAATATTACATTTATATATCTTTACATGATTTTTAAAATTTTTTACTGTTGTTTCTGCTGAGATAAACATCTGTCAAATTGAATACATCTCAGTGTCTTTGTTGTTGAAGTTGCTGCTGAGACCTGCAGAGAAACCAGAGACTGTCATTCCAGCATAACAACGTGTGCCTCAGGATCAGAGCTTCACTGTGTCAACCACCAGTGCACGTGCACAACTGCCGGATCTGGCTCTGGGAGTAAGTCATAACTATTTAGTTTGGATATGAATGGAAACTGTACTAACTCTCGGTATCTTCATCAATTTAGAATGAAAACTTAACATGCATTACTCATTCGTGGATTGCAGGCTGTACCAGCGCTGATCAATGCACCGGTAGATGTGACCCCGGACGTCAACACCACTGTATTGACGGTCGTTGCCGATGTACTCACTTTTAGAATAATAAAGCTCATTTAGATATTTGAGTCTTTTGTAAGTTGAGTTCTTTGTATTGCAATCATTTGCTAATTGAATGTAGTTTTTGAAAGGTTTGGATAGATAATATATTATTTTATCATCGGATATAACATTCATGATATTCTTTGTATATTTTGCATCAAAAGTTCTAGGAAATTAAAAATATAAATCACTATATAACAGCAAATATGAACGTACTTGTAACAAATAGAACAAGAACAGGAATGCAATTTTGAGACGAATGGACAAAAGAATGTGTTAATTTTCAATTGCTCTGGATGCTGACAAATCTGAATTTAACAAACACGTGTCGCTTTTTTAAATACATTCATGAAGGACAACTGATTTGATTGACCAATGTAAATAGCTGTCGTCATCACACTGTCACCACCCAACAAATACATATCTTCAATTTAATGTAAGTTAAAAACTTTCATTGGTCATCACCATTTTGTTTTTGAGCTTTCAAATCTAAAAGGGCAGGATGGGCGTGGTCATTTATAAGCTATATGTACATCCTTAAGACAAAGGCCTTTACATAAGAATAAGGAAAATGTTTAATTTTGAAGCTAAAGTGTTTGGATTTTTTTCTAAATAATATATTACAACCAAAATATCATATGTTAAATGTCAATTTTTTCCCACCCAGCCTCCCAAAGTTGCGTGTATTTGCATGTCTGAGAAAGCTGAATGAAAGTTCTTGTGACTTTAGCAAGTAGGTCGTAACGAGGCCAAGGCCATCTTGGTTTCTCGTGTGCTCTCTATCACAGATCAGTTTAATTTTGTTGAAACGTCAGCTATTTTCTGCAATGATTAGGTCTGATAAAATACAAGCAGGTCAAGTTTTTTAAGACCGTTTCCTATTTTTAAATTTGTTCCCACTTCCATCCTTAATACCCTCTTTCAAAAAGGTTAAATTCTTTTTGGAAAGACAGTCCAACAACTCAAGTGAATTCAAATCGACGGACGCGTATAAGTGCCACGTTGTGAATTTTGTTTAACTCTTCAACTTTAAAGTTGGAATTTTATGTGAAACTAACAACTTTAAAGTTGAAATTTTCAACTTCAATCGTGGTTTTAAATTTCAATTTAAGAACTTGTTGGAATTTTTAATGTCAACTTAGAATTTCCATTTTTAAAGTTGTAATTTCCAACTTCCAACTTTGAATTTCCAACCTTTTTTCAATCTCTTGTAAGTTATACGGTAAAAATATATCATACATTAAATAATTTAATACCAAAAGCAAGCTTTGCTGTAAATTTTAGGTTATATCTGTTTGAACTTAAAGTTTCAAATGAGCAAGATAAAGCCGTATTAATGTAAACTGTATCAGATATCAAATATCGAAATGACTTTGAGTTAAATCACATAAAATTCACAAGTAAAACAAAAGAATTTCGTTTAAATGTAGGAAAGAGGAACACAAAGAATGATTTTCAATTAAAGGATGACGACACGCAGCACCGAGTTCAAGATCCTTTTTCGGTCGCTTCTGTTGCGTGTATTTCTTAACCTCATATCACTTTTGTTTACTTTTGAAAGAGTCATGTCAATTCCAACATAGATAAAAATCTGACTGCAATACAATAAACTCTTTCTATGATTTTCTTATTACAGCTTTCCAAACAACGAGTATTTTCGTTTCTCTGCCCTAGATTGAACATACGATTGATATCAATATGTATGAGAGGTGGGGATGACATTATCAATATAGGACTGAAATTAGACAAGCGTTAAAGATCATGCCATATGCATGTATTAAAAATATGTGATCACTCTTTCACCAAAGCTCTTTCTATGCTATACGGCACAAAAATTCTACTTTCTACGGTTTCAACAATAAGTCCGTATACAGAAGACTTTAAATCAGTGGCTGACAACTTAACGCCTTTGAAAACATTGTCCAAATTATCACATCACATGCTAACTTACACGTCAAGTGATTGATTTTCGTATTCACACAGTTACATGAGGTGAGAAATCACGTGGTGAATTATAATATTCAACATGTATCAATCCTTGGTTACTACAGAGAAAGGATAAGTAAAAAGAAGTAGTTTTTTTTCTTATTTAAATGCTTGTTTGTCTATTAATCTTCCTTTGACATAACTTAGATTATACAAATATACAACTACTGTTAAAAGAGAACAATAAACAAACATGTGCTGACTATGTATCAGGTCAGCATGAATATGGGCGTCCTCATTATCGTATGGAAATTCAAGAAATCGCAATGACCCCCGCTTATGAAAACAGATTCATACATGTATATACTTTTATTTAAGGGGGATGTTTGGCCATCTTGTACATTTGTGGATAAGAATGTAAACATTTCTTGAACTGGCCACTCTCAAACAGACCAAAACTATTGTCAACAGATAAAAAAGCAAAATATATTGTTTTGTAAGCAAATTATGCACACAAGAACAGAAAAATGCTTTTTTAGTCACTTAGAACTGCGCAGCTGCAGACTTAAATACAAGATTTAAAAAATCTAAAAGAGGTCAGTGTTGTCCACTCTACAACCGTCTGTTGAGGAAAGGGTATGGGCTTGCTTATTTAGGTTGCAACGTTGTCTCAAATTATAAGTAGGGTACCCTATTTTTAAAATGAGTCATTGAAACTGTCAATTCTCACGAGATATTTTTGTCAGTGTCTATGGAGGCACATTGAAGTTATATTTTCATTGAAAAGTATGTGTATATTTTTTATTTAAGACAATCACCTTTTTCGACCCCTACCCGTAAAACTATTTACATTTACACTTATAGAACTGGAAAAAAAACTTGGGTGATTTATTGCACGTTCAACACTGACAGTTTTAAATTGATATTTTTTTGAAAGAAAGTATTATAACCTCAATATGTCTTAACTTGAATTTTGGACATTAATGTTGTGACTTTGCCTCAAAATAGGGTACCCTGTTTTTATCAGTCGGTATTGGATCTATTTGTAGAACAAGAAAACTTCAGTTCTCAATAAATGGTTGTAGAGTGGACACTATTGAACCCTTTTCATATATTTCAGATATTACATCTTCAAAATAAGTCTTTATGTATGCATAATTTGCATTAAAAAGCAACATGTAGAACCTCATACTTATTGGGTTTTTTTTATCTTTTGGCAACAGTGTTGGTCAGCTTCGGACAGAAACAAGCCAGTTCAAGAAATATTTTCCTTCTTATCTACGAATGTACAATATGGCCGCATACCAACCCCTCCCTTAACCTTATGACGTAAAGTTGCAGTTTAGATTCTGACCACTTCTGCAATTAAAAGAAAAATGCTTGTTTTAAACGTTTATTTTTTCGCAAATATCGCTTGTCCTTGAGTGTAGTCATCCTTTGATATTGAAATATAATGAGAATGGCATATACGTATTACTCACTAAAAAGTTAGAATGTAATTTTAACAAGATTTGAACTTAATTTGAGTATGCTGAATTTAAGGGTATCTGCTGACGATCGTAGAAATGGCGTAAATTTTGTTCAACGGGCATTTCAAAATGGAGTTTTAAAATGGTAGAAGTATCTTATATTTACATTTCTCTTTTAGCTAATTCTAAGTTGATTTACGGAAGACAAAAGAAAAAAAGTTATAGAATAGATTAGAGAGGATTTAGGTTATCATAAGTAATTAATTCTGATGTTCCTTATGTTATAAAGAACTACTCATCTCACCATGTGTTCAAATTAACAAATTAATTATTACCGGTATAATTATGCAAAATGATTAAGCGTAAAATTTGTAAAAAAAAAAAAAAAAAAAACCAAAACAATTAATTGATCAAAAGCAATAGAATTATCCAAAGTCTTCTTGCTTAACTCAGATCAGACTATGTTGTCCATATTTTGCTGGCAAGGAAATTATATGAGATCAATAATCATTTTATTAATTAATGCTTTTGAATATTTTTCTGCATAGTTGGACATACACATATTATGAGGAAAAAGAAAGATCAGCCAACAAAATATAAAATCATCAAATATTACTACAATATCAATTTATTTCTTTTGTAAAAAGTGTGTTTGACAATAACATTTACAGTAAGCTAAACTCAAATATCAACCTTAAATCAATTTTAATTCAGAATATATATATATATATATATATATATATATATATATATATATATATATATATATATATATATATATATATATATATATATCCAACAAAAATGAATTTCCCTGTGCTTTATATATATCTATATCATTCACTATTGGCAGGTACATGTCAATTTGAGAGTTATTGCAATGTTTGTGCTTATTATATATGTGTGTATTTATGCAATGTGTATCGTTCCGATCCTCTCAAATTGTCGTTTAACTGTATTCCACCTGTATCTCAAACGGCTGTATAGTGCGTGGCCAGCGCGCTAGGTTCCGTTCGTCTTCGACAGCAAGATTTTTGTCTTGCCAAGATGACCGAGGGGGTAGCGCGGTGGCTGCTCATTGCTAGGAGAATGGGCTCCAGAGGTCGTGAGTTCAAGCCTCGGTCAGGGCGGAGGTGGATCTCCAACAAAAGTGAATTTCCCTGTGCTTTATATATATATATATATATATATATATATATATATATATATATATATATATATATATATATATATATATATATATATATATATATATATATGTTGAAGAATGTTTTGATGGCAGCCAAAAAAAAAATACAAGTTTTACAGTTTTGCTTTAGCATCTTTAATATTTTTAATATTTTTTCGACAACAAAGTAGAACTGAAATAGTTATATAACAGTTATATACTTATGCCAATAAACAATTGTAATTTACTTTTCACGTAATTTCTAGTAATGTTAGTTGTACATGTTTTACAGTCATGTTAAACGTGAAGAGAGTGACCATGACTCACATATTACATTACATGTATTTGCATGGACAATTAGTGTTAAACACGTGATATCTTTTGTATAAAAGCCAGCAGTCTATGTCAAAGAATTACTTTTTCCGTCTGCGAGACATAATACTCACCATGAAAACATTTATTGTTCTTGCTGTTGTTATTGTAGCAGGTAAGTTAATTTTTAAATGATCAAAGTTCATTTAAAGTAATTGCTTGATATATATTTGCAATGAATTATCTATAATTTTTGTTGTTGAAGTTGCTGCTGAGACATGCAGAGACACCAGGGACTGTAGTTCCAGCGTTACATCGTGTGCTTCAGGATCAGAGCTTCACTGTGTCAACCGTCAGTGCACGTGCACAACTGCCGGTTCCGGTTCTGGAGGTTAGTTTTCAATTTATTAGAATACCTTTACATTATTAAAAAAAGTACTTAACTTTTTATTTTTACCTTTAAAAAGGACTTTTATCTAATTACACATAAATTGCAGGCTGTACCAGCGCTGATCAATGCACCGATAGATGTGACCACGGACGTCAACACCACTGTATCGACGGTCAATGTAGATGTACTCACTTTTAATTTAAATTCTTAATCCTCAATAAAACATATATCTAAAATTAGGTGTTTTTTTTTATAAATTGTTTTTTTATACGCGTCATTTTTAACTTGAGCATGACCAATCAGTCTAGGACAATTGGTTTCCATACGAATCAATTTTATTTATACTAGAATACGAGTAAATAAGGGCTTGATGATAAAATTGTGTACGATGCATGAGAAATGATATACATGTAAATGCATAAGATGCTGTCATGTTTTATCGAATCATCTGATATGGTATTTTATCAATTAGTTTATTGTGATCAGATATCAAAGTACACGTACAATATCTGAAGTACATGTTCACTATCATTCAACATACCATATATGTTCTGTATTCCTAAAATTGTCCACTTGTAAGGATAAAGATCATACATGGTTTGTGTAATGTCAGAACTTTTCATGAAAGAAACTGTTGGGGTTTTTTTTTAAACCGTGTTTTACCTTTAAAATCAAGCTAAGCAAAATAACTTGCAATGGAAGATTACTCATGAACATTAGTACATCAGCGGTTTCAGAAAACAGGATTTATCAATTATCGATCTTATTTTTTTTTTTAATTTATCAAGTTTCGATCTTATTGTGAGAAAAATTAAAGAAGGAAAAAATAACGCAACGCATTTAGTTACAACTAAAAAAAAACAGCTGGCTAATGTATTTTGAATGTTTTATCTCCATATTGCCTCATTGTTTCAATGATATTTACGGTACGTATAATTTTTGAGGGATCAAATAAAAGTTATTTCTTTTTTAACTGATAGCGTGAGTAACACTTTATTTTGAATAAAATGCCACCTCCGTCAATTTGCATTACATAAACAGTAGTCATATTGATGTCCTAATTATGAAAGCGAATAGAACTCCAACTTCTGAATGCCAATTTTAGAGTCATATCGCCAAGATAATGGAGAAACTCGTGTTAAACCGATTCTTGGTTCACATACAGTTCGTGTTCATGCTAATCTTCAAAAGCAAATATTGCTTGCTTATCAGTTTTAACGTCAATCGATTGTTGTAGTCTGTTGTACGCTTCATTTGTGTGTTTATGATATTAAAAGAGTTACTTTAAAACTTTACAATACTAATAGTTAAATAAGAATGTATGTTAATGAAATTCAAATGGAGTTCAAAAATAAAATTAAACACAAAAGTTTGATAGCATTTTTTATTCATTAGCATTCTCGCTTTTGTTATTGTTAGATTATTGAACAAATAGAGAAAACGTTTACCTTTAAATATTTTCTGGAAATTAAAATATAAACTCATGCACATATTTTAACAACATACTTATAAAAGTAAAACATCTTATCAGGTATACATACAATACAAGCATAGCTGGGGTCACATTGTGCACCGAGGCAAAGATGTAGATCACAGGCTATCATATTTTATTGCTGATTAATTTTCTATATCAATTACAATACACAAACATGTCTGTCCATATATAATAAATTACTCCCTTATCATTGACTTAAGTTTTCTTTGTGAATTATTGATGAAATCTAAGGGTCGTGGAAAAAATGTTTTATACATACATACGTGAAAGTGAATCTGAAATATATTGAATTTCTTCGTCTAAAACTGCATGCGAACCAAAACACTGTGTATTATGTTGCTTTTACATTGATTTAACTCACTTATAACCTCCCACTTAAAAAAAAATTATCAGTCTCTTTGGCCCTTAGATGTCATCTGATCTATCTGTAAAAGTCTCAAATATGTTCATGCTAGCCTAACTTTAATATAAATCAGCGAATTCATAACTTTCTTTTGGCTCAGAAGAATTTGATTTATAATTGTAACATGAATGTAGATAGTACGTAATTCGAAATAAATTTTGAGCATGATTATTATTAATAATAATTATATATCGTTATATTATTCTACGTACGTAAACTCAATTTCTTTCAAATCGTGGCGCCAATAGAACACTAAGCCTTTCACTTAGTAGCTATATAGTCTTTTGAACAAACACCGAACAATCTGAATTGGTCACTGTACTAGAATAATGTTATCATAACCTGGCCGTGATATACTATTCGTAATCAAACATGATTGAGCACGTGTTATTTTGATTGAGTGAATCTGTATAAAAGCCAGCAGTGTGAGTTGTAGAATTACTTCCATATTCGCCAGGTGCCAATCTATCATCATGAAAGTTTTCATCATGTTGGCTGTCGTCGTTGTAGCAGGTAGGTCAATGTTCATAACTTGAACTTAATTTCTACTTCGTCGAGGAACATGTTTGTAGCAATAGTATCGATATCATTGGGGTATGTTGGCGAGGAATAAAGTCTTTCAATATACCCAACTATATTTTTTAAATTTTCTTTGTCTGTTGCAGTAACTGCTGAGATGTGCAGAGAAACCAGAGACTGTCATTCCAGCGTTACAATGTGTGCCTCAGGATCAGAACTTCACTGTGTTAACCACCAGTGCACATGCACAACGGCCGCTTCCGGTACCGGAGGTAAGTTATATGACGTATGACTTCTGTGCTTTATTTAAATAATTCAATAATTTATGTTCTTTACTTTTGTTTGATTTGTGAATTGCAGGCTGTACCACCGCTGACCAGTGCAGCGGAAGATGCGACAACGGACGTCAACACCACTGTGTCGATGGTCATTGCAGATGTTTACACTTTTAAAACAATAAACTACGTTTTAGTTTTTTCACTCTTATTTGTCATAAATCGGACGACTGTTTGATGTAGCATTTGAAAAAAAAACTTGGATTATTAATTTTTGCAACTGAAACACCAAAACACAACAAAAAGGCGTAGATTTGTTAGATGCATTTACGCTCATTAATCATTAAACATATCACAAACGAAATTTATTTGATATTAGGAGATATAAAATAGATGGAAATTTTAATATTTAACAAAATGTGGAATCATCGAAGCATAATGTAAACAGTATAAAAGTCGTAAAGCTGTCTGCATATTTGTGGAAGCATATATTATTATGAAGCTATTTTCTGTTAGGTATGTTTTTTTCACATTTTCTTAATGATAATTAATGATTCTTTTTGCAAATAAGATAATGCTTTTAAATTCCGGAGTACACTCGCTTAATTACAATTTACATATAATGAGCATCTGTCTTGAAAACACTTGTATTCAATTGTATGTCATTGTATCTATTTTTTTTTTGTTACCGTTGAACGGAATTAGTTCCATCGATACCGTTAATATTCAGATATTATATTCAAAACACGAACGAGAACCTTGTTAAGATTTTAGTAACTTTTTGAAATAAGCTTTATTGTAAGATAAGCAATAAGATAACGATTCCTCGATACAAACGAAATACCCTAAATTGGTTTTGTTCTGCGTTTGATATCGCTTCTCTTGCAATGCATTATAAATCTCTTTCCTTAGATATTATATAGACAATTATCAAATGGAGGATCTTTCTAACTTTGAATAAATTTATAGGTATCAATGTCTGACTTAAGAATCACGATGTATGAAAATAGCAAACACATTGAATCACTCATCTAGATCTATGCATGAAGAAATATAAAACAATTGACAAAACTTCATCTTTATTATTTAGATTGCATCGATCTTCTGATATGGTATTGTAATTTTGTGTCAACTTCTCCTTTATTTTGTCGTTAGATAAACAATAGATTAAATCTTTTTGACATCAATTATAATACTTTTAAACAATGCCATTCACTCTTATCAGGACAAATTTATTTTTTAAAAAATAGAGGCTTTTAAAGGAACAGTTCCAATTTTAAATATCTTACCAAATCAAGTGCTTTTCTGTGATTGTTTGTTATTACATGAGTTTATTAGCATTTCTTACAAAATTATATACATATCGTTTTTATGATTATTAAAATAGACTAACAATCATAAAATTAAGTATAATTTAGCTAATTTACATATATAATTAAATGAAGTACATAACTCAAATGTGCACATTCTTGTAATTTTGTTGTAAAAAGTAATTTTTTTTTTAAAAAGTACATATGGTTTTCCTTCTATCGAATAGAAATCATCTTAAAAAAACCTACATACTTATATGTGAATATTAACCAATAAGGCATACACATTTAAAAACTTGTACCGCAATCACCAGGTGCATTTTTACACATAGAAAGACGTTTGCTACAGGTGATCAGGGAGTCTTTTGTCTGACTGATAAGAATCTGGATTTGGAATTATATTACCTTTCTGAAGAATGATTCATATATAGGTTATTATGAAAAAGAGAAAAGTAAGTCAACATCATATAATGAATTTCTGTATATAATGGCTTACGTGTACATGTATATTCATCCTCTTTATGCTAATAGAAATTTAATATGAATTAATAATATATATGGAAACACTAAAAAACATATTGAAAAGTTGGTCCTCATTACTTTTATTGATATAACGTGCATCATACAATTACGATTTTTCTAGGCCAACTTTGCTTTTAGGTAGGTTTATCTTAAATCTCTCTCTCTCTCTCTCTCTCTCTCTCTCTCTCTCTATATATATATATAAACATACATATATAGCTAACAAAACACGGTAGAAGACCAGTAGTTGCCAAAAGAACCATAAACACAAAGAAGGTTCTTTATCTTCCAATGGTGAAGCCGTACAAATTCAGTGGTCGAAGAACAAAAGTTATACTAAAAAGCCCAAGAAATATTAGTACATGTATCATAAACAGCCACTGTGTCAGGATTTAGGGATGTTCGCATACTTCATGATAATGGTCCATAACATCTGAGTTTGTGAAGCAAATTTTTTTTTGAGTCTGAGAAAGTCATTGTCCTGCCACGTCAAATACACTCTCCAGACTTTTTCCTTTATTCAAAACTTAAAGGGGCATGGTCACAAGTTTGGTCAAAAACTATTTTTCCGTTTATGCTTCAGTGAAGCATTTTTGATAGGCAACAAAAATCTGAGTGTCGTTCGTTGAGTTATGAGCGAGTTACAGAGCTTATAATTCTTTGCTATGTAACAAAGGCTTTGTTTACATTTTGAAGTAGAAGTAAGAATTCCAGTTTTAGACCTAAAATGAATGTGTGAGACGTTTGGAACTTTTAATCTATGTTTAAAATGAATAAGAAAATAGATAACTCAGCTTGAAAAAGATTTTTACTGGTATATTGAACATATGTAAACAAAACAGGGCACGATCCTTGTTTACATGACGAAGAATTGTGAGCCCTATATCTTGCTTGTATCTCTACGACTGACTCTCAAATTTCATATGATAGGCAATTTGATAGGCAATGCCTTTATTTCCTTGCAAGCAAACAATTTAATATTCTAAGAATATAAAACTTTAATTAAAAGGGGTATAGGTTTCATCACATTTAAAAAGGGGCATTGTCACAATGTTTGTTAAATTATATTTTTCTGGAGTGTTTATTTTTGGGGGTTCTTTTGTTTGTTTTTTATTACAATGCTTTATCAATGTTTTTCTAATGATCAACCTGAATTCGAGTGTCAGAGAAAGATTTATACGAAAGATGCGGTTCTCACAGTTCTTTTTCGAGCTGATTTTTTTTACCTGTTAATTTGTTCTGAACATAAAAAACAGTGTTTAGTGTTTGTCACCTTCATCTTAGGTCTAAACCTTGAATTTTGAAAATACTAACAAAAATATATTCTGAGCTTTGTTTACATAACATATCAATATAAGCTATGTATCTTACTTAAAACTCGGCGACCGACGCTAAAGTTTTAATAGACTATTAGGAATACTTCACTGACACGTTTTGAATACTAAAAACGAAAGAAAAAAACCCAATTTTTCTTCCTAAATCGTAATCACGCGTATTTAAATCTTACAAAGATCAATATTTTTATGTTAAAACTTAAGAGATGTCGTGACCACACTAATACATTTATAACCAATGCCCAATGTTATCAGAAACGTGATTAGAATTATCAAAATTGCGTAAACTTTCCCACCTTATAAACAGTCAGAAACCTATCTATTCCTATCTATTCGTATATTTCATCATGAGGGTCGTACTAATCTTAGCTTGTGTTCTTGTGGCAGGTAAAGTTTCTTAGCTGACATCTTATAACCAATGCCCAATGTTATCAGAAACGTGATTAGAATTATTATAGAAAACAGCAAATATTGCTGTTTTAGGTCAATACGATGATATAGCTACCCGAGAAGTACAATATCCACCGAGCCGAAGGTGAGGTGAATATGTACTTCGAGGGTAGTAAATTGTCATATTACCCGAAAAAAACCCAGCAATGATTGTTTTATATGATTCAGCGAATTAAAAAAGACATTAATTTACGCGTGTTTTAAAGCGAAAAAAAAATCTCTCTTTTTAGTTTGAAGCCATAACCGAAACAAGTATTTCATTGAATGCCATGAATAATGTATAACAATCGTAGAATGTTGGAAAATTACAATATTTTTGAAGTTTCATGTTTAAATAAAAATTGAAATATTTTTGTGACCTGCTAGATCACGTGCAGGTAAATATAACGTTCCATTTTGTCTAGATTTTTGGATATTAGAAAAAATATTAAAATAATAATTTTAAAATATAACACATTCTTTTAAACATAGATCATTTAAAATAAAGGTATTCGAAAACTCAATTTGTCGATACCAGTTAATTTTCAATTGAACTATCCATGATGATTAAACCACATCAAAATGCAGTAGGATACTTATCCTGTTTGCTTTTTACAACCATAAACGGTTGAGCATTTCTTCCAAATATTTGTGTCAGTGTTTATAACTATTTCTGCAGTGTACGCCGAGTCCTGCTCAGCTCCTGCAGACTGCTCATCCACTACCTGTGACTCAAATGCCGAACTTCACTGTATTGATGGCCTCTGCACTTGTACCACCGCTGGTAGTGGAGATGGTAAATGCATACTTATGCTTGGTATACCTCTATTAGTTTAGAATTGACACAGTAAACAGTTCTTATTTCTAATACGACTTGCAGGAGGATGCGTAAACAATGATGACTGTCATGGAGGATGCCATCATGGAGGTAGACATCACTGTATTGATGGACGCTGCCGATGCACACACTTCTAACTTTTGTATCAATTCTAAAAAAATAAATTTTGCTATTTTAGTTTTGAGAGTTTTAATTTTTTGCATTCATTTTAAAAGACAATTATTTTAAACCGTTGGAACGAGGTCCAATCTATGTTGTATCATTTGATTTCTTGATTCACAAGCCGTCCTACTACTGACTAAACTAAAAAATTGATATTTTTGTACACAATATTCTGGTTTTTATCCCGAAGATATGCAATTTGCATGATAATCAAGAGTTCAAAAGCTAACACTGTCATTTGGTAAAAAAAAAACCCCACCGATGATCTCTTAATTTTTGTAAAAAAAATTATTAGTTTTCAGTAATCATGAAATTTGTATGAATCTTTTTTTTAAATCCGCAAAATATCCAGTGGTCTTATTCAATAGGTAAATCATTTACCTAGATTTTTGAAAGGCAAAATGGCATACCAATACAGATTTGTGTAAAATCTATACTACTATATTAAAATAATAGACTCGAATTTTTGGGCTTTAATACCGATAAATCGGAAGAGTACTGTCCCTGTCCTTTGTTTCACATAGTTTAACCATCATTGGTACTTGAAAATTGCCAATTTGTTTTCTTTTTTCTCAATCAAGCTTCCCTAAATAGTAATCAACTATAATTCTTCAAAAAATTCCGGAAATTATCTGAATTTTTTGGATTTTAAAATCTTGCGCATGCGCATTACATTTACGCTAAACCACGGGAGGCTTTTTATTTTATGTTTCCAAAATATCACATTTGCATGGATAAACGATAAAACAAATGCGTGTGAATTTTCATTAGAAATTTTTTTTTCTGTTCATCAAAGAAAATACGGGAGAACTTTAACACAGTGCATTTACAGTAACTATAAAAAGATCCCGAGTTTCGAATTTCAACATGGTGTGTAAAAAACGTTGTTGAAAAAATGTTGAATTCTGCAATTATAGAATTAAACTTTTTGAAGAAATTAAGGTAATTACAGCTTCAAAATGGTTTGTTATGGACAATTTGACTGTTATTTCCAATGCAACTTTATTAATTTTTTCCAAAATCGTTTTGGAGCGATTCTGCAATTTTCTGCTTCATTACGGGTATATGGGAGGCATTTTAACTGTGGTGAAGTAAAGGTCTTTTTCGAAACACAGATTATTCCAACTCAGCAGAGTGTAGTGAAATTAATAGCATTATTGTGGGCTTAAAGTTTGGTTATGCAAATGTCAACAATATACGGTGTGTCGATGTATCTATTTCGTAAATGTCCGACAGCATATGCAGTGTAAGCCCGCTTTGGTCAAATTCTAGCATACAATAAATGGTTTTCCTTTAAAATCAGTTTATTTTTGCATTCTGTGTCCAAAGGTCGCATATGTCACTCGTCGATATCAATGTGAACAAAAGTCGTTATATTTAAAACACTGCTTTAGAATTTTCAGATTTTGTAATATTTTACAAAAATGTATGTTTTTTGGAAAAATAAAAATCCCCAACTGTACGAGGATGCAAGTTATTGTAACAGTTGAACAAGACCACCATAACAAATGAACTGTCCTCAAAAAGGCCCGAAGACAAAGACCAGTAAATCTGTACGTTATAATGCACATGTACCATAAAATTACAGACACCATTTCTACATATAAACAGAATAAGCATATGATATTATTATGAAAAGCGTATCAAAATTCATGAAAATATCTATTTTTAACTTTGATAACGAGTACTCGCCGTTATTTTAAATGTCAAAATGAAAAATAACTGGTCATGTTGGTATTTCATGCCCAACGGAAGCACCAAAAAATGTTTGAAAGAAGACAAGGATTTAGTTAAGTTATTATTAAATGAAACCAATACTAACTGCATACCTTATTGTTTTATCCGTGTTTTTCTACCCTTGTGAACTTGAAAACAGTTTTGCTTTGTCTTGAATATGCCAAACACAGTTAGAACGAGTCTCTTTCAGGGTAACATAGTTTCTAGAAATAGTTTTGATTTTGCCTTGTCTTAAACGCGCCTACTGTCAAAGAACAATCAAAATATTAAGTACTCAAAACCGGTGTTTTTTTATTTGAGATTATTCATAATGTGTAGTAAAGAATCTCTCTCTCTCTCTCTCTCTCTCTCTCTCTCTCTCTCTCTCTCTCTCTCTCTGCAAAGCGTAGAGAGCAACTAAATTTTCCAACGACTATTGACAAAAATATATCTGTTAGAGTTTATTAACAAATGAACAGTGCATTGATTTTTGAAACACGCGTTATAAAATCAATCCCATTTCTTCGTTGTGCAGCCGAGTAGTAATATTTTGTTACATGTATTACTACATGTAAGTAGTTCATTTAAGTTTATGCGCACTGTATGTCTGCCCAAAATGCATATAGTCTTGGTTTTGAAACACGTAAATAATAAGAATACATAAAATCCAGTCGTCGCTAAATTCATTCACAAGCCAAAAAAAAAACAAATAGATTTTTAAAAAGTATAACTCTCTGTAATTATTTGGTAAAGCAGAAGCTTTTACGTCGATGCTGTTTGGGGTTTTTTTTTGTTTGGTTTACTTTTGAAGTTGTGCTATTAATAGTAATATTAGCGATTGTCTGCATACAGCAAGGACTCTGCTTTTAGTAAAGCCCTGCAAATAGGGGCGAAATTTAAACGAGGCAAATATTTCCCTGTACACAGTATGTCTTTAAATTAGGTAAGATATTTCGCGTGACCCGAGAAAGTGGGTGAGTTTGAGGTGTCCGCAGTCCGTGTTTTCTTATGTGCTCTGTTATCAAGAACGTGTTCCATTCAGAAACACGAGCTTTTACCAAGATCATATAAATGGCACCACGTCATAGGCAACACACACATTCTACAGTCTTATCCATAATGAAGGTCGTCCTTGTCTTGGCTTGTGTTCTTGTGGCAGGTAGAGTTTCTTTTGTTGTTTTAATAGGTTATCATTTGCCTTAGATAACACCATTGTGGAACAATTGGAATCTTTACCGTTTTTCAATTACGTTTTACGTTTAAGATACGTTTTCGAGGAACATCGCTTAGGTTTTGCTTACTTTTGCATATTTTTACGGTTTTTTTCTCTTGTCAATGTAAATTCAAAGGCTATCGGACGAAAAACTGTAAAATAAAAAGTCTTCATTGCTTAGATTGCCTAATTCATTGTACCATTACATATAAAAGATTTTTTTTTCTATATTTTACATCAAATTTAATACAAAAACGAATGAAAGAAAGACAAATTGAACAATTTATAGATGCATTGAACGTCGTCCTCTTCAATTCATGACGTACTATTACCAAAAATTATAAAGTTTTAAAAATTGATTTAAAATTAATAAAATAATTTTTGATTAAATTCTCTTTTTTTTATCGTACAAAAATTTAAATACATTATATATCTTAGAAATAAAGTAGTAACAGCTAGACTCAATAAAAAAATGAATGTTTTGTTCAGGTTGTTGATGTTTTACCGTCAGAAAGATGATGATCGGTAGAATTTTTTCTTGTAAATGAAATACAAATTTACTTACCAATCTTTACCATTAAAACAAGAAGTGTATCAGAAAAAAGTTTGTACCTTTGTTAACGTTTTCTTTAAATACCATGACAATATGTATAGTTAAAACACAACTTACAAAAAAACTATGTTCCTTTAATTATGAAATGAATTGTTAATTAAAATGTGATAGGTTAATGTTCAACTATTAGATGCTTTTGTTGAGTTTTTGAATGGAGAAGTTTCCAATTACATCCTTTCCATCGCATTATTCATTCTACGTGTTTTTAAAGAATTTCATCTAATTCCCATTTTCATATGAACTCGGGTTTCTCTTAGGAGAACCTTTAAAAAACATAATTCATGAAAAAGATACATAAAAAGATTTTTATAAATTTTTTTTAAAATATTTTTTTAATTTTCTATTCATATGGGAAGATTTTTCTTTTAATATCTTGGAGAAGTATATTGTTCCGTAATGAATGGCATGATAATTATTCTAGTGTACGCCGAAACCTGCAAAGCTCCAGGTGACTGTTCACAAACTTCCTGCGGCTCAGGAGCCGAACTCCATTGTATCGATGGCCAGTGCACATGTACCACTGCTGCTGGAGGAGATGGTATATAGATTTATCTGCTAACTTTAAAAACTTGTATCTAATAAAAAGAAGAGTAAATGAATATGCCATATCTTTTCTTACTTGCAGGAGCATGCGTGAATGCTGATGATTGCCACGGAAGATGCGATCGTTTTGAACGTCATCATTGCATTGATGGACGTTGTCGATGCACACACTTTTTTTAAACATTGTATCCATAATAAATTTACACTAGCTACCTATATTGTAACATTTTTTTTCAATCATTGTTTGTTTATCCAAATTTAACCAATTACATGCATTTGAAAGAACAAAAATATTTAATAAAATGCTTGCAAGTGAATCAGGTATTCCTGGAAGATAAAATCTTATTGTTTCTGATTTTTTAAAATCGTATTTAAAATTGTATTATCCATAATCGCAGATGAAGAGATATTTTAAATATTGTGCTAGCTAGTAGCATTCAGCAACACGAACTGATGCAAAATCTTTCTGGCCATGTAGATAATGAACAGAAAATTGGTAGAGAGCAACATTTACCAGGGCCAAATGAAACCTTCTCTTGATATGTCAAAGTAATGAAAAACATGTGATTTATTATTATTTACGAGTAAATAACTTCTTTTAATTTTTTTCAAAATCAAATTGAGGGATTTTACCATCAACATTCATCATTTAGGCAAATCGCAATACAAATTGTTTTTTGGTTTACAAAGACAAACGTTTGAAATCTAGACATAAAAAAGCAGTCTGTGCTTCAATCAATCGGATTCCGTTGCTGATGTTTGTTCCAAACCCTTAAGAACTGCGAACGCTTACGCCCGTTTCCCGCCTACGTTTTACATCCAAATATTTCGGAATTTCTGTCAGATATTCAAAAACTAAGTCTTCAACTTAAAGTATAATCAAATCCTAATCAATTTATATCAAAATAAAATTTGTAATCAAATTATTTATATTTAAACAAAAGTTTTGCTAACGCGGGGTCTTAAAAAAATTTCATTGAAATCGGTCTCTATGAGTGAGGAAAATATTATTTAGCGGCCAATATTTGCATAAAAACTTAACATATTTTCGATAGATATTAAAGTAAAATTTCATTTTAATTCATACCTGTTAATTATTTTTCGAAAATTTACAAAGCAAAATTCTTTTTTTTGGAATGTATTTCGGTCTGTAGACGTATCCCCCCCCCCCCCCTCCGTGAAACAGCAAACCCTTCGGTAAAAATATGCTAAATAACAATAATTAAAACCCCTCAAGAGGAAGTTTTGTTTCACGGAGGGGGGGGGGAGATGTTTTAAAAAACATTTCCGTTTTCCATTATTTTCTATTATGAAATGAGCTATTTTAACCCAAAATACAAAGTTATCTCTCTTTGTTTGACCAAATCATTTATATTTAATGAAAACATAAATAAATGTTTAAATTATTATAAAAAAAAAAACTTTAATTAGACAACTTTCCAAAAAAAATGACTTTTAGTTAGGCGGCCAGACAATGCTATCGTTCGCAGTCCTTTTAAACATATTAAAAAATAATATCGTAGAGCATATAACTACTACTACGCCACAATTTGACGTAGGGCAAATCATATTAATCAACACGACGTCAAATTTTAGTTAGGAACATATTCTCTTTATTTTTTTATTGTAAATGTAGAAAATTTCATTATGAACAATAATTAAAAATTTATATCTAGGCAATACGAATTTAACTTAATTTTGGACCGTTTACGCTTTTTCTTTTATAAACTTCTTAGCGATTTATAAAGCGTAAACTCTCCCAAGGTTTGTTATATCATATAACACAGGAATATAATTTAAACTCATTCCTTAAATGAAATTCTTTCTTATCTCAATCGCTTGAAAGTATTAACAATTTCTCCATTGAATTTTTATCGGACATCAAATTAACCAAAAAATATCGGTATTTACTCCAATTAGACGCATATACAGTCCAGAGTTATGACCCTGTCTTTTCAATGAGTAATCAAAGTACTGAAGAACTGACGGGAGTTGATTTTGTCGATATTTATTTATTTTAAAATCAATGATATGTTATTTTGCATGACAAGTACATGTAGTTTCTAATTTGAATTATGCACATTTTTATAATATGAATTTTTGGACTTTTTTGACAAGAATGTCGAGAAACCCCCATATGAATCATGATAAATAATATTTAAAGATAAAATGAATTCAATCAAACTATGTATCAGTAATAGAAATATTTCTCGAAAATTGTATGGATCCAAGCAATATTGAACTCTAGTCTCATTCAACCAATCGCTCGGCTGACACCGTTATTCTCCGACAAGGATTTACGGAGACAACCGAGCGTCGAGTTGAACGAGACTATATTGAACTCTGGCGTAGGAATACATACGACTACAAAAAATATTTAAATTGTTCGTACCATTTAAAATCTGACTATTTTCAAGGTTTCCTTGAAAAACAATGCTTTAGCATACATTACATCAAATTTATCAATTATTTTCAAGAACTAAGTCTTGTCAGCAGCATTGATTTGTGCTGAGGTCCAAACACTGTTTCACTTTCGGTTTGTCTAAGTAACTGCATAGGAGAATTGATTAAAATCAACTCCCAAAAATGAAATAAAATGGACAGCTCCTCGTACAAAAGAGGATATGTGTAATATGAAATTAAGCAAATCGGGCAAGACCCGTTTACGTTTCACATGCGATTGTTCATCGTTATATTCTTATCAGTAAGGGTAAAGATAACAATCAGAAATAACAATCGTTATGGAGGTTCATGGCATTTATAGTCTTGTCGAACTTTCCTGAATGTATGTCACGTGACACACGTTGCTCAGACAAGTAATATAATGAAAAGTTAACTGAATCTACACCAGGCAAGCACAATCATTTTATGATGGAAAAGGTCATCTGGAGTTTTAACACGGTGCCGGTGCAGTACCAATGCCAGTGTCAAGGTGGCATTTTTCATCCGTTCTAGATGCATTTTTGGAAATATCCATATATACCGAATGATAGACCATTGTCTAGAGTGTATACAACCACTTCATAACTACTTTGTTTTTAGCATGTTTCACCTGACAGAAAAGATATTTACCTTTAAAGATTAATATCCCATAAGAAAATGATAATTCTCATAGGAGAAATGATTCTCCGACAGGAAATATTGACAATACGACAGGATTTTTTTAAAACACCTATAGGAAATTTAATTCCTATAGGAAAATAAGATTTCCTGTAGGAATTTGCTACAGACAGTTAGTTTTCTTACAGGAACTTAAGACTTCCATTGGATTTCAAATCCTATCGGAATTGAATATTCCATAGGAAGTTCTTGTATTCTGATAGGAAATTTCAAATAGTACGTGGTTGTAATTATATTCCTGTAGGAATTTAATTTTGAAACGTAATTATATCTTACCTGACAATGATAACAAAGGTGGTTATATACTCTTTAAGCAGTGGTTTATCATATTGCATATTTGATTTTTTATATATATACAGCCTAAACGAGTGCAAAAATACCACGGGAATTGTTATCCAGCTCGGTATTTTAATTTGCGTCTTTAAAACACTAGAGGAAATGCGGGCTAAGTGATATCAGTTTTTGTATGAATATTTATTTCAGTTTAGCAACATTGTGGGTATTCATTATTTTATTGTAGAAAAGAAACTTTTTATGTTATAATAGACACCAGCATAATATGAATAACTCATATGAATAACGACATCTTTCTTTGGCATTCTTTAGGTTGAATGAAACGATAGTGACCGTGTCCTGATCTTGCTGTAAAAACAAGATGGTCAATAATTAATTTAACTTATGCTATCACTTGGTGATATTGTCTGTTCGACTAGGTGAGAATTTCAAGAATTTCTAAAATACAAGAAGTATGGGTGAGATTACATTCCTTGAGAAATGCTAACACTACGTTAATTAGAAAATATTGAAGCCATCAATAAAACATGCATACTAACGTAATTTCTACTCGGCAATAGCAATTATTACACCTATTTTACTTTCTTTTAATTGATTATTTAAGAGTAAGTAACAGAAAAGTGTATGTAGATATAAACAAATAAATTCATTCTTTGGCTATTTATGAAATTAGCGACTATTGCAGAATAAATACATGTACATAATCAGCTCAACTACGTTTTTTGTTTGTTTTTTTTTTTTGGGGGGGGGGGGGGTTGGGAGGGGGGGGGGGTTTGCAATGTTACCTACCTTTTTATGCAAATAGATCCCTCAATGAATTCAGTGTCTTGTGCATGGTTTATTTTTTATACTAAATGAATCTCACTTTTGTAATTCTACACATGTTGAAAATACGTTTAGAATAGGGATTTTAAAATCTTATCTTAGCAAGGGGTACTTTAAGTGACATTTTCAAGAATAATGTGGAAGTACCCTGTATTGTTTATGATAATGACGGCTAAAATACATCTTACTGTAAAATTACTGTAAAGTTTATTCCTTGATTCGACGTTTGTTTATTCAACAATTTATCATATCAATAATTATCTGAAGGCGTTTGATTTTAGAACCATTTAACTTCAATTGTTGACTGACAATGACTTTGAATAAAACAGTACTCTTTTGAGTTGTCTGGAATGAAATGTAGTTCAATTATGTTTAAACATCACAAGAAAAGGCGAGGATATTTGCTAACGTAATTCAAACCAAATCTATTTATTACATAATTATAAGTTTTAAAACTTTTGAGATACGATTTATGTGACAATAGCATCATTTATTTGAAAGGGACAAGGTTTCAAAAAAATCAACGATAACTCAACTATTGGTACTCAACTATAACTTCCGATTAATCGACTAGGCATTCCTAGTTAACTATGCATTTCCAATAACAATATCAATTTATTTAATTTATTGCAAAGTAATGTTAAGAGTCTTAATTCTAATCCAATGTTTACCTTTACCAAAACACAGAAAAAGATTATAGCATTGAAATTAAGGGGGCTGGGGGTGGCTGCCATTTTAGACAATATTGATCTCCTTTAAAAGAAGAGCTCCATATAAAGATAATGGGATGTGATGAAATTTTATATTAAGATAAATGAAATTTTTCTTTATCAAATAGTAGTTAATAGCTTCAGAAATCGCATATAAAATTTTCAAATAAATCTGAGGGTTTTGTTACATTAAAGTTTTAAAATGCAGAGAATTTAAAACTATCTATTGTAAGTTATTTCCTCTTTCATTATTTAATGACAACAGTTTATATTTTGTTTTCTAGTTTTCTTGCATTTTATAAACGTTATGCATTTTCATACTTATGCGGAATTATCGATCCTTAGATTATAGGCGTAAAAACGATCTCGCTTTCTCGCATTGCGGTGTTTTACTACAGGGTGTTTCGAAATATGTTTTTGTTTTAATGCACTTTCCATCCGACGTTTAAAGAATAAAGAACTTGTTTTAATTTTACGGAATTGTTTCTCTTTTCCATTAGCAACCAGTAGAAAGCCGAGTGGCATCCTACCAAGCTATTCCCCAACTAAATTATATTCACAAACAGAGAAAGTCTCTGTGTGAAAGTTTTATAATATATTATATTTTGACCCCCCCCCCCCCCCCCAGCCTCCTTAATGGTGCGCGGGTTGGGATCGTTGTTGTTGTTAGTGGCGTTTGTTTGGTTTATTGGTAGGAGGCGGATCTTAACATTTAAATAATTTCTTACCAACTTTTGATAATGTTTTTTCTGCATTTGAATGCCTTCTGTTAGTTCTAATTGTATACCTTCATGACATATCCAAAGAATATGTGTTATTTTCTCAATTTTTATACTTAATTGATTGGCAGATTAGTAACACACCAAATATAATATATGTAACAAGCACCGTCTTTAACTTGATATAGGGCAATGAAAACATAGACAAAGTTTGTTAAAATTTTGTAATACTCTTATCTGTATCTCAAAATATTACTAACTCGTAATTTAATTTTCATTTGTTACACTATAAAATTAATAAATACTTTGATGTACATTTATTGATCATTGAACAAAGGAAACATATGGAACTAAAGATGAACTAAATATTAACCACCTAGATAAGTTTCACATTTCAGACTTGTCAGCTTGTCAATTTGCCGGTTTAATATTGTAGGTCAGACGTCATTTCTCACATTTTGCACGAATTCCAGATATTTATAAATGTGAAATCATAGCTACAAGTCATGTATTTTTGATTTGGAAACAGATCATGATGACTGCAATAAACTTTACTATCTAAATGTCTCCTGAAACTAGCACGCTTCTTTAGATCTTTGACCTTCCCCTAGGATATAAATAAGATCATGCCTGGTAAAAGAAAAGACAACCAATCTATTCTATCATCATGAAGACTTTATTTATCCTCGCCGTCGTTATTGTTGCAGGTATTGTTCAATAATTGTGCATAAATTCATTTATTTAAGTGATATATCTATTATCTTGAAAGGTTCGTTTATTTACTTTATTCAATGCTATATCACTTTATTATCAGCCCATTACCTTATCAATTTTGGCGATATTGGCTTCATCTTCATAATAAGTATTTTAAATTATCTGTGAGAATAATATTGCCCCGTATAGCCCGTCCTATTGTACGTGTTACACATACTACAGGAAGTAAATTTGATTGTAACAAAGAAATATGAAAGAATATCTATACACAGCTTGTTTTATAGATTTAAAAGTTTCAGAGTAACAATTATAGAACACACTGTATCTAAGAGTTACAATAGATGAATGTACAGTCATGTGAGTTAGTAATGTGTAGAATTGGACTGTTAAATTGTAGTTTAACTGCATAGTTTCATTACCCGAATAAAATGAAAAGCATTCATTATGACACTATTACCTTATATAATTATATATGCCACATCGCATGCCTAAATAATTAAGATGCATGTCAACATAAATAAGTTGCAGGTTGACGTAAACAATGTGTATGTCAAGTTATTTTTAAATCATGGCAACATAACTCAGCTATATGAAAATATATTTACCTCGATGTCGACAAAACTAAATTGCATGTCGACATATTATTCTCTCATGTCATCATACTTAATTAGTATCTAGCATGTTGGCAGTCACATGTGGTCAGTATTTGGTAAATAATTTTAATCTGATTGCATTGTATTTTGCAGTTACATGTATACAAAATGTTTTACCGTCGTATATTTTTGAATTGCGAATAATTCACGGTAAATGCACTTTTATTATCTAAAGATTATCTAAAACGAGCATGCTTCTAGTTTAGACCCTTGACCCAGCCCCCTAGAATATAAATCAGTTAAAGTCTGGTAGCAGAGAGACTCTATCCTACCATCATGAAGACCGTATTCATTCTCGCCGTCGTTCTTGTTGCAGGTATTGTTCATCAGTATGTGTTCTTACAATCAAAGAGTGGCGATCATATTCAATAGTTTAAATGGTATTTGATCATTCAAAAATGTTCAGAAAAGATTTTTTATGAAAAACTATTCTCTAGGATTGAGAAATAACGAAAGAATAATCTTGGACTTCATGAAATGCTACTCAAGGTATATGTATGTTGAACATGCATATTTATGGTGAATGATTTAGCACTGAATAAGATAGTTGAACTGTAAATTGATTGCGTATTTTCTCTCCCTAAATCTAATGTAAAACAATTCATAGTATAAATGTTTATAAATTTTTCAATTTTTTTTTAAATTTCACCAATTTCATGCCAAACAAAAGTGACAAACTGTACATTTTTTAATATTTTTAATATTTTTAATATTCCTTTCAGCATAAAAAAAAACTGTTTCGCGGGTAATGTGTTCACGAGTGGAATCTTTGCATCTTGACTCCATTGTACAAATCAAAACTTAATATACTTTCAGTGTATGCCGAGACGTGCAGCAGGCTTGGTGACTGTACCACCACTACCTGTTCCGGTGGCGCTGAACTCCACTGTGTAGATAGTCAGTGTACCTGTACTACCGCTGCCGGGGGCACAGGTGGGTCTCTTTTCGGTTCTTTCTGTATAATACTTCGCAACAAAAAAGACTTGCTAAAATGATATGTTGATTCTCATTCATCAGGAGGTTGTACCGACAATGGTGATTGCCATGGCAGATGCCATAATGGAGGAAGACATCACTGCATAAATGGACATTGCAGATGCAGCCACTAAATGTCACACTTTCAAATCATTCAACAATAAAATAATTAATAAAATCATTTCTTGAAAATGCATTGTGATGGTCTCGGTAGAACTTCAAAAATACTATTGTTTAGAAAAGAGTTCTAGTTTTCAATTTGCCCATATCAGTTGTCACGTCAATGCAAATTATGTATGGAAAAAGCCTGTGAGATTTAATTAAAAAAGTATTTATTCCATTATCACTTATTAAGAAGAATATCAAGATTTTATTCTGGAATTATCTGCAAATCTTTTAGACATGCTCTGACCTTAGATATAGTAAGTCGACTGAGGTTAATATCGTGCATGCATGGACTGTTTAGGTCAACTTACTGTCCATCTCATTGTTGTATTAGTATATACCGCGTCAGTGCGAGTCGCTGGTTGGTCGCAAACTTTTAAACATGTTCAGGAGTGTTGAGCTATAATATAATTGATTTTTTTAATAGGACTAGTACATGGTTA
This sequence comes from Magallana angulata, assembly GCF_025612915.1. NCBI lineage: Eukaryota > Metazoa > Mollusca > Bivalvia > Ostreida > Ostreidae > Magallana > Magallana angulata. The sequence continues at coordinate 24,042,804 of NC_069117.1, read as the reverse complement.
CTTTAGTTACAAGTACATGTGCATGTATCACTGGTGTATAGCTTAGTGATACTGTTGTTCATGTACTTTTGTACACTGGCAGTGGAAAAATTGATTTTTATTGCCTTTCGGAGTAAATCATTAACACAAATTAATTGCTATAAACAAATCATATATTAGTTATTAAATCCGATTCATCGATTCCAAAGTTTCTGAAACTTAACATCGTTTTCCCCCCTGATTTTACGCATTCTCTGTCTAATTAATAAGTCGCAATTTTGCTTCCTAAAATAGCTGGGGATTTGTGAAAAGATAATGAACTGTGATCTTTAGACTCATGTTTGGGAAGATTGTGGACTTTTGCAGGTGTGTTATCAGTCTTTTCTGCAATAAGCACAGATTAAACGACCTTTTATTTCGCGTTCAAATAGGGAATTGCATAAGGATAATAGTTGGATTTTTTGTTTCATTGTCTTTGATGAATAAAAAAACTCGTCACTTGCATTCTTTGAACCAACAATATTTACTAGATTTATCAAGAAAAAAATCCAATTATCCTATGGTATAGCGAACACACTCCGGCAATTTTGTCTTTCATAATTTACTTAACATACTTTAAAAATCCTAGTAGGTGAAAATCAAATATGTAATTACTTCAAAGATATAAAAATGATGACCTTTGGATGTTGTCTTCTAAACAACAAAGTACGAGGGTCAATCAAAAAATACGAAGACTTTTGTCATAGCTATTTTACTGAACGTCATATCATTACTAAATTTGGTAGACATAATTTAGCAATAGTTTCAAACAATTTGCAAGAAAAAAATTAATAAATTCCTTTATTTTTAAGAATTATTTAGAATCTTATCCTGCAAAAATTAGGTCACGGCGCACGGTCAAGATTTGTGTTATGGCAACAATAAACCATATAATTTTAAAAGTAATATCTCTATAAATTGAGCTTAAAACCAAATAACATTGAAACCTCAAATTAAGTATAGTCATGGTATTCTATGTACCAAATAATGACAGGATATATTGTTTTGTCAAACAGATATTAGTAACTAAAGACAGATAGTCCTCTTTAGAATTGACCTAAAAACATCGACGTCGCCGGACGTCATGGCGCAACGAGAAGTACAAACAAAATAGATTTAACTCACAAAAAAGCCGATACAAGCTATGAAAATGCTCAAGGTGCAAAAGATAAGGCAACAATTATTTGCAAGTTTGTGTTTAACTGTAATAAATTTTTTGGGGGTGGTGGTAATTCTATTTTGAATATAAAACAGTCCGAAAGAGTAAAATATCTGTAAATATTTGGTCAAAAAATAAGTAACGTCAACCGACGTTCAGGGTTATCACTACTGTACACTAAGAGATTCACGGTTAGAAAATGAAAAATTTGAAGACGTTCAGGGTTATCACTACTGTACACTAAGAGATTCACGGTTAGAAAATGAAAAATTTGAAGAACTAACTTATGATTCTTGAATAAATGTGTGCAAATAAGATGTTAAGTGGTTCAGTGCCATTTTAAATTGTAAGGAGAAAGGCACAAGAGACTAAGCGCGTTGTAAAGATGGGGTATATCTATAAACTGTGCGTGTTTTATCTTGACGTCATGTTTTGAACGTTACCGTGCGCCGTGGTGACAAAACATGTTGTTTTTGAAAAGGGGTAACAAAAATATCGTTTCATCAAATGGACTAAAACTTCGCATATCAATAACATAAGTGTTGGTGCACAGATTAATCTGTTAAGTATGACTTTCATGAAAAATATATGATAGACAGCCACATTGTCTTCGTATTTTTTGATTGACCCTCGTACATATACCTTTCACTTAAAATTTGCCCCCCCCCCCCCCCCTTTCCAAACTCTTAGCATTACTATGTCACCATAACCCCCAAGGAATAAAACTGTAAATTAAGTCTATTATAAATGCCTACGAGATAGCTTTTTCACATAAGTTTCATAAACAGTCGCTTAATCCTACATCTAAAATGTTCTTTCTTGAATTTGTAATACCTCATCTCCCCAACTGAACCCCCCCCCCCAAAAAAAAAATCTCGTCTGTGACAAAAAACTTAGTTTAAATCATTTTAGCTTGCTATAAAATTTAATATTGGTCATCTTCAAAAAAGGAATCTAATGAATGGGACACAATTTGTATTGTTATACTTTCATGTTAAATACTGAAATCTGATTGGTTACGACGCAGTTAATAATATTTACTATTACCCTCAGCGTTAGCAACGCACTTGGCAACGGGTAACATTAAAAAATGTTACATGCGCGAAAATTATGCGCGTACGGTTCGCTGTAGAATTCACGTTATTCCTATATAAAAGCAGTAAAATTTTCTTAAAAATTTTAAAAAAGACATTCAGTATAACAAAATAAATAGTGCCTGTTTGGGAGGATAACAGTTGAAATTGACACCCCTCGAAAACCATTTTCAACCTCCGCTTCGCGTCGGTTGACAATGGTTTTCTCGGGGTGTCAATTTCAACTGTTACCCTCCCAAACAGGCACTATTTATATAGTAGTACAAAGTCTTCAAATTACAAAGAAATACAGATATACTTATAGAACTTTAACAAAAGTAACATACTGTTGAACTGTTTCATAATTATTCAGACATACATGAATATACAATGGAGGTTGTTCCCATCAATTTCTTTTTCTAAAAAGTTAATATATTAATTCATAAGGCAAAACATGTTTTTAAGTCCAGACAAAACACTTTTAAGAACGCTTTGACATGTCAAATTGTTAAGAATTTTTCCCGTCCACCATTTGCTAAGGCTGCTCCTTCTTGTTACGTGAATGTTATTTCGGCGATTCCTTTGTGCTTTTTGTTTGCAGTTGTCTTGTCTTATGGGAAGATCGGAGTTCTCAAATTTAAAGAAGACGTAAATACCTACTTATGACCCGATATCTATTCATTTTAAAATCCTTAACTCTTCGCTCAAAGTTTGCCGCATGCATGTCCGTTTGCTTTCCAGGACGTCTCACCATACACATTAAACGTTAGCAAACTCAAAGTACATGTAAAATGAGATCCTTAATTTGTCCAAACATTGAATCTTACATTAAGGTTCATATTTTACTGATGTGTTGTTATTGTTACATTAGGCGAAAGGTCATAACTTCAAAACGGCTGATGTAAAAGTTTTATTATGCTGATAAAGGCAGTTGTCGAGAAGACGGAAATTCCAAAATACCAATTTCATTATGAAATAATACACAAGTACATAAATATGTTACCTCTAAATGAAGAAGTGATAACAACAAATTATAAAAGCTATCAAATTCATTTTGAAGTTATGCTAAATTGGAATTGTTATTTTTTATCCACAATGTCAGAGAAAAAAATGTTCCGCTATTTTCTTAAGAGTAAGTCACACATGGAACGTAACGTGTCATTTAGTTTGAATGGTGCTATAATTACCTCTCACATTCACACATTCATTACTGTTGTCACATAGGTTAAAATTGACTTACACACGCCCGAAAATTATCGAACCAACAAATCAAGATTCGTAAATAACAACGAAAGTGAAATGAAGCGGGGCTTCTTTGTTTCTTTTCAAATGAATGAAGGCTAACTTCAAATCTTTATGAAATGACAATGCTGTTTTGTCATGTAAACCTAACAAAATGGGTTGTTTAGATAGTAAAGGATAGGTTTTACATAAGAAGGATGAATATTTACAAGAATTTCTGTAGCTCCATGGAGTCATGCTGAGAATATATCTCTTTCTTCTTCTGTTCATGTCAACGGAGGAAACTGGTCAAGAGATTGGTACGTTCTAAAGAACTTTTCCATTTGAGCCTTAACTTTGTGTTAACACATTAGTTAAGGTAACATCTTATGTATTTAATTTTCATGCGTAACATTCAATGTCTAATTTTCTTTCGACTGCATAAGGTTTCAATTATTATTATTATAGACCTCGCTTTCGCTTTGAATACGCCTTCAGTGATGTCAGCTACTGACTTGTCCAATGCCGTTGACTTTATATATTACATCACTGAACGCCTCACCATCGGACCTAGTAACACCTTGGTGACTGCTGTTACATACTCCAAAACCCCAACTCAGCACTTCAACCTTACTGCATATTCATCAAAAGAAGCGGTGCTATCTGCTTTGGCTACAATGAAATCTGCAAACAGATCGTTTGAAGAGTCAAATTCAAATGAGGTTCTTGATTTTTTTAGAACAACAGGATTTAGGGATTCCCGAACGACTTCATCGAAACTTGTTGTGCTAATCATGGTGAAAGGACCAACTAGCCGAACACTGACTACATGGGCAGCACAAGATTTGTTCGATGTATATAGTAATACAATGATAACAGTCGGACTGGATTCTTTAACTGACAGTGATAAAAATCTTCTTCTATCCATAGCACAAGATGATTCAAGGACGTTTTACGTTAGTGACTTCAAGTACAGTTGTCATATTGTTCCAAATATCACAAATTTAATAGGTATGTAAAAGAACATTTTAATAACAGTATTATTCCATGTTTTTGTATGCTTAATACAATTTGACATGCATGTATCTATCAAAGAACATTTTAAATTTAATTTAATCAGGTGTGACATTGTTTAGTTTATTAGGCTTTGCACCAAACACAGTCTATGACCTTTAGCAGTTTAGCAAAGGCCCTGGTCACCTGTTGTTCTTGCTGGCTAGGGAGTCTTATCTTTATCATTCGCTGCTATTTTAAGTAGATCTATTATAAGTGTTCTAGTGTGTGATATAGTTCACAATCTACTATTAATCTAATGCAAATCCAATGATTGTCAATTTACACAGCATGCATATCCTTACAACACTCTATTATTTTTCAATTGCTGTAGTATAATACAGTTCTATAGTTTTATTCTTACTTGTCTTGTGTATCCAGAAAAAAGACCGTATTCAAAAATGAAGTTATTTATCGTTTTGTATACATCAAAGTCAATTCATCAAATCATTCATCAATGTAAGGACCTTCATTGAGTTCAACTGGTTATATGTATCGTTACTCAACAACGACATTGGTATTGCTAAATTTTAATGTATATAGTGTTTTTCACGATTCTTGGTTAACAATAAGTAATCATGCTAAGATAAGTATAAAGGTCTTGACACTCAACAGAGTTTCCGATAAATTGATTTTGAGTGGTTTGAAGACGCGTCTTGATATTTTTTAGTCTTTTAGAAGTTTAAAAGATTAAAAGGACGTTTTGTAACCATGTCTGCATGTCTCAGCGGGCAGTTTCTAACTGATCTAACAAAGGTTGTTTTTTTTTCTACTTTTTCCCTCTCAGATTCAACAGCAGACACAAGCATAATAGAAGACTGCCCCGACCCGTATGCCATTATAGATACCACGACTCCTGTCTACCCCACAAAAGGTAACCACTCCATATTAGTGTAAGAAACACACCACCAGAGATAATCAAATCTTCTGACATGATGCAATTATTCCAATGTGTTGTTTTCAATAATACATGTATATCGTTGTAGCAAATTTTATCATTAATCATGTCCTTAACTTCATATCGACCTAACACTGAAATAAAAAAGCCTGTATTGTTATTGTCTTTCTCTTTGTATTTTAAACTATTTCAATTACTGAGTGCATTCTATTTTAATTGTTATTGCTTTTATTCTTATCTTGATTTAATCAGATATATTGCAGTGGAAAGGGTGTTTTGACTCCATTTGACAAATATAAAAAAAAGTCTTAGTATTTGCCTTTAATTGCTTTCGATTTTGCAATTCCTTCATTACAAAAAAAAAACCTTCAAACATTAACGTTTACAATTTTAATCTCGCAAAACTGTAAGCTTGCATTTCTTTCAACAGTAATATAATTAATACATGTTATGCATTAATTTTTCTGAATAAAACCTGATTTTAACTTGAGTATATGATATTCATTCGTTTAAAAATATTCTTCTCTTTAATGACAAGTGAACAGAAGCCACTTTGTATAGTAACTTGTAAAAATTAACTCACTTGTGCATAAAATTACTAATCGAAGTGACACATTGTATTATAGGCATATCAAAAGTTCAAATGGCGTCATTTATTTCAATTGACAACTTTGAGGATAAAAATCAAAAGGAAAAATTTATCACGTATAACATGATATGAATTACTGAGAAGTAGGTTATGTTCTCGGTATACGTACATGTATACTTCGTGCAATTAAGAAGGAGATTGGAGCTTTGCTCCCTTTCCACCATCTTAAACATTTTAACTTTACATGATATAGTTACAAAACGCATTGCTTTTGGTTTTGTGTAAAACGTACATGTACCATAATGTTGAAGAGAACAATTCAGATTTCATTGTTGAGTTGATCATTGTAATTATTTACTAACCATTGTGATATTTTGTTTCTTTTTAATGTCCTTCTAAATGTTTAGTACATTTTAGAAGCTCATGGTATTTATTTCATAAGTTTACATATTTGTTTATTAAAAACTGAGAGCATGAAGAATCATGCTGGAGATAATTAACATAAATAAATCTAAAAATACATTTAATGGTTAAATGCTGTACAATTTTAAAAATTTGTATATTATAGGAGCAATTTTACAAGTGCTGGTCTAATTTAAATAAATAAGGAATAAGAAATCATTCTTTGAGAATTATGAAGTGATAATTTCGTTCGGGGCGTGATCAAATATATAATCAAATAAAGCCCGAAGGGCTTTATGATAGATCTGATCAAGCCCTGACCGAAATTATCACCTCATAATGTTCAAAGAATGATTCCTTATTTCTTATATTTACATAATTTTAAAGCATTGTACGATTAGATATTTAAATATAAATAAGCAAACCCTGCTGGCGCCCCAATTTGATGTTATGGGTTTTATAATGCAAAATCGATACGTAGTGTTATCACAGGCAAAGACACTGGAAAATGTAAATATAATGAAATATTGTACAATTCAAAAACGCAATAATCTACATTATGAATTAAATAATATGGACTTTCTTTTCACATTGATATCTAAAGGTATTCCATTCCACCTTACCACCACTCAAATAAGGTGTCGTGTTAAATACTTATGTATTAAAGCTGTTTTCAATCTTTTCAATATAATATTTTCTCATTCTAGTGTTCATATATTGTCAAGTAAAGTACACAACCATCGCTGCTTTCCTTATCGTCCTATGAAGTGAAATGAAATTGGGTCGCTTGTATCAGACAATAGCTTACGAAATGAATAGTCGGGATCGGCATTCTGACTGAATCACCAGGTGGTATCAGTCAATTATACTTTTCATATGTATGAACTACATTTTAAATGTCAGCATTTAAGTTTTCAGTATTAAGGTATGAACATTTGAGAATGAATTCTCTTGTGGAACATTAAATATACAAACAACCGAATTTGATTCCGGTTTTTGTCATAAAACTTTTTTTAAACTGTCAAAGATGATGACCGAACAAGTTGTGTCATAATTTGAAAGAAACTAGATATATACAAGTTTGACTGGTCTGTAATCAAATTTTCTTTTTTAAAGTGTACTTTACATAGATAACATCGAAAACCTTTTCATGCGGAGCCCGTTTGTCTGAATATCAAATTTAAATCCATTCAATTGTAGTGGGTTTTTTTAAAAAATTTTATAGCAGTAACAGATAAAAGAACTAATGAAGCAAAAATGCAACTTCGAATTTACATTCCATTTTAATACAAGTCTCAAGTTTGGATAACAAAGGAACGAAAACAATCGTGTCAAATCCAACGATTTCTTTTACAGTAACAAGCATAGATAATGTTGACTGTGCCTCTAATTTGAGATGAGTCAGAAGAAATGGACAAGAAACACCAAACATGTTCTTTGAACTTTTATAATGTGTATGACAAAAAAAATAAATAAAAAAAAAACAAATCTAAACACAGTTGAAAGAAAGAAAAATGTTTCAGATAAAAACCATCAAACTTCAAAAATCACGAATACAGGCTTCGTGATTATGGCTTAGTTAACACATTTTCGATACTTAGTTGAAAATTATTGCATTTTTTAATTGACGAGCAATTATTTTGTTTTTATTGCACGAAAAAATACAGAGAACTACGATAAACGTTTTAAGTATACAAAAGAAGTTTAAAAGTAAAATATAGTTTTATCTAAGGGGTTTTATAATATAAACGTACCTTGATGTTATTTCACTTATTTCAAAAAATGTATTTATTTTAGATGATTCTTTTCCGCTGGTCACCATCGCTGCATTGATTGGGTTTCTTCTTCTCCTGGCCTGTATCATCATTGTCTATAAGGTTGTTAAAGGAAATGCTAAAGACGCCGCGGTGCTTAGAGCTATAGAAGTGTATGGAGAGGCTCGACTAGGAACCTCCAAGGGGTCCTTTTGCCTTGATGAACTGGGAAGGTCCAGTAGAGCTGAAGAAAATAAATCCTCTTACACCCAGAGATTAGCGCTGGCCAGAAATTTTACAAACTTATACAGATGGCATAATTCTCGCTAAATGATAATATAATGTTAATAGGGATAAACTATATCTTCATTATTATTACATGTAGTTCAGTATATGTGAATATGAATAGCAGGTTCATTTGTTTATAAATCTTTATTTGAAAGTGCAAAATATGTATAAAAATGTGAAATTCCTTTCTTTTTCTTTAATATAACATTGCTAAACATATTGTAATGTTTTTATAATGTTTGTATAATTTCAATTTTAAAACTGTGAAATTCCTTCCCGTTCCTTTCGCAGAACAATGCTAAACAGATCGTAATGTTTTAAATAATGTTTATATAATTTTAAATTTACAAATGTGAAATTCCTTCCTTTTCCTTTAACATAACAATGCAAAACATGTCATAATGTATTAAATAATGATTAAATGATTTTAAAAAATTTGATTTTATAAAATGATTTATTATGAAAGAAGTTGAAGAAGAAATTTAATCAGTCTCATAATACTGTTTTGTCATATTCTGTTGTGTTCAAATTTATTATGAATATGTCAAACTGAATATATTGCTTTTTGGGAGGATTACGATTATTGTGCACCATTTTCTTTGATTCTTCTGAAGATTATAAAGTGACATGCAAATAGAAATGCAGATACATGTAGACTTTGGCTAAGTAACGTCGTAAAACTTATTGTGTGTTAAATGTTGAATGCACAATGTATTCTTGTCCATTAAAATTTCAATCAGCTCTCAAATTTTCTCATTATCTAATGGTTTTATTTTCTACAAGGTGGATTTCATTTCATTGCGCCAAAAAAATATTATTTCACCAATGCAATATATAATACAAATTTTGTGTGCCTTTTCTAATCATACAGGAATTGACTTTGATTGGTTTTATTTAACGGAAGAAACCCAAATCATCCTCTCGAAGAGGAAAGTTAAAACATACAAACAAAAGTTACCTTTATACCAAACTGTTTTTGGGAGTTGATTTTAATCAACTCTCCTATGCAGTTACTCTGGCAAACCGAAAGTGAAACAGTGTTTGGAACTTAGCACAAATCATCACCGCTGACAAATTTTGTTCCTGAAAATAATACAAAAATTCGATGTAATGTATGGTGAAGCATTGTTTTTCAAGGAAACTTATCTATAAACACTTTGAAAATAGTCAGATTTTATATAATACGAACAATTTAGCTATTTTTGAAGTCTCATGTATTCCTACGCCAGAGTTTAATATAGTCTCGTTCAACCAAACACTCGGCTGTCTCCGTAATCTCCGGCAAACAGAGAGGTTCTGCTGCTTGTCGGAGATTAACGGAGACACCTGAGCGTCTGGTTGAACGAGACTAGAATTAGATATCAATAGTGCTTAGATCCATACAATTTTAAGAATTGTTTTGATTACTAATACATAGTTTGAAATCTATCTCTAAATATTACACAACATGATTCTTATGGGGTTTCTCTAATTTCTTGTCGGAAAAGTTTCATAAAATTTCATATTATAAAAAAGTGCGTAATTTAAATACAGACTAGAAACTAATTGCCACGCAAGATAAGTTGATTTAAAAATAAATGATAATTGATAAAATCAACTCCCGTCAGTACTTCAGTGCTTTGATTTCAATTGTTAACACCTGAAGACAAAACAATTATCTTCCATGTTTTCATTTATACTTTTAAATAAAGGTCAGGACATGTTCTATGTAACAACAGTTACATTTACCGGGAGAAGTGATGTTTCAGGCAGATATAAACCACAGACAAGTTCTTCATGATAAAATAGATAAACACTATCTAGCGATCTAGTGTTTGTTCATTAAAAGTTTGTTTTAATCTTGGTATTTCATATCAAAAGTTCAATGTGTAAACTAAAACATGACCGGTCTTGTTTACATACATGTAACACGGAATTGGAAGTTCTGTATCGCACTTAATTATCCACGACTGACACTCAAATACATGTATTAAAAGTGCATTGAAAATGCATTCTGTAAACATTGTAAACATCTTAAAAAAAATTGTAAATGTTTTCACTGTTAAGCTCAAATAGTAACCATGCCCCTTTAAAAATTCTAGATTTTGTTTCAAAACAGATGAATCATTGCATGTGGTGAAAATTATTCTACTCTTTATTGCCCTTGTAAATCTTTCTTGTTATATCAATGATATATAGTGTTAAGTTTTGTTTTTTGTTGTTTTTCATTTTGTTGACGGCTCTCTTTGATATTTTTCGAGTGGACTTCAGAATTGAAAAATCGACCTCACTGTAATTAATTTCTGAAATTAGCCTGCGCTTTTACAATAACATTTTTATTTCACAACTAAATCTATTCGAATCAAGAATCTTGCTGATTATATAAAGAGTAAAAGCAACTGCATTGTATCTAAGTTCAAACAAATGTAATTACAAAGGGAAAATACAAAGTCTACAGTAAATTAGCCAGACAATTTGGTAAAATATCCATACAACGGGTCGGCTATTGTTCAGAATTCTTTGCGAGAATTTCTGTCAAACATCTAAATATCGATCGATTTTAAAGATCCTTTCCCTCTTATGAAGGTGTGAAATAAAACTAGAGCTGCATTTAAAAAAACGGTTAATGACACAATCATATGGAATATATTTAATTCTGAACCAAAATAAGGATTCTGGATTTGCACTCAATATAAAGGTAATAAAATCATATTTTAATTTTTTCATCTATGTTGAAAACATGTAAACGTCATAATTCAGTATCATGGTTTGTCGTATATAAGTCAGTCATGAACAAAGAAAAATTTCGACCGACAATCGATACTTCATGAGTAAAATTAATGATTGGCACGTGATCATTCTGTACTTAAAATTTTTGTTTGTATTAATTCTTTTTCAATTTCAATTTCAATTTTACAATTTCTGCGAAAAAAAACCCCTGAAATTGATTTATTATAAACAAAATTGATATTTTATCTAATTATAAAGTATTTATGATTGTTTACTCATATACTTAATACGTTAATCAACCTAGTTTGATACATACAGTGTATGTATTAGTACACTATTACTTTACGTATTGAAAAAAAAAACTTGATGAATTTGTAACCTTTGACAATTTGTAAGTGATTAGTAAATCTGTTTTTCATTGAAGCATTTCATTAAAAAATCTTTGACGAATTCTTTTTTTAGTTTTTTTTTTTTTTTTTTTTTTAGTATTTAGAATGCTAATTTAACAAATTCGTTCAGAATATCTAACTTTTGTGTCCAGAACACCAATATAAAAAGACAGAATGTACGTCTTTATTCAAAGGCAAAGTTTAAAAACAAATCTTTAATAAACTGTGAGCTTATGTAGAAAATTTTAATGCAAAATGATTTTCTTTGTAAAAAATTCTCAAAGTGATTATTTTTTCATTTTCATGCTACATTTTATGTATTCGGTCTATGTAAAAATGAGTGTTGTCAATTGATTTATAATTACTTAATTCTGATAATACCATTGATATATATGAAATGATTTTTTTTTTCAATGTATTCCTTTGAAAAATTCTTAAAATAAGTGTAGCCTTCAGAAAAAACCAACCAAGTGCTAGGTATATTAAAAACTTTCAATAGGATATATATGCATATAATGTGTTCATTAAATCTAGATCTTTTTCATTTACACTTTTTTTCCTGTTCTTTCAAAAGTCAAGACTCTAAGTGCTTTAAGATTTCTTGTATTTAAAGTTTTTGACACATCTGATAAACTCGAAATCAAGGCCAACTAGTATTAAAGAAACTAGTTCGATTTTATAAAAGAATTCTTATCATTTTAATCGATTTGTACCAATTTCCATGTTCTGACGTTAAACTGTGTATACCCCTCTGGCTTCTGCAATGAGCTACAAAGCATATGTGCTAATATTTGAAGTCCAAGTATCTCCTTCATGTGGAAAAATAAACACTACGCAGGTCAGAATAGGGGAACAAAGCTCTTACTTCGTTTTGATGAAATAGAGCGCTTGGGGATGATTTAACACCTTCTCTTCCAAGCTAAGAAAAGTGTTTAATTTTCAATCTCGGTGTTATTGTAGCAAGAAGGAGGGGATTCTAATGGGTGTTTAAATTATAAGGTACAGGTTTCGGGTATTAGCCTCGATTATTACCAAACTTGTAACGCTGTCACGGATATTCAACATATCAATGTTTATCTTACTGTCCAATACATATATATTAGTTTGTGCGATTTACCTCTGTGTTGAATGACTTGTTAAAGTATTGTTTACCTGATAGGAAATATTTCTTCTGTATAAAAGGTGTTATTATATTGACAAGCAAACAGTCCGCAATCAAGAACTCAATTACCATAACAGTATATCGGATCCATTGTTCCGAAGCCATTGCCGGTCAAAAATCGCGGTAACCTAACACTTTCGTACTGAAAGCTTATTCTTTAAATTCAAAAATTCAGAAACTTTTCTGACAGGAAAACAAAAGCACCCCAAGAGTTGTTGATTCTTCGGGCTTGATCGAGGTTCCAGGAGAAATTGGTTCAGCAAGAACGGTAAACTCAAATCAGAGCTGGGTCGGAAAATACATCCATAAGCTGGGTCGGAGACTTCCTAGCCATGGCCAGGATCCTGTGGGTGATAGCGGCTCTGTCCCTGGTGTCACTCACCCACAGTATAACGAACGGTCAGTCACAAGACATATCTCAATATGCTACGTTATATTTAAATGATTTATTAATTTTGTTTTAAATATATTAGGTTATTTATTATTTATATTTATTAAATTAATTATAAAGTTATTTTACATTAAATTTAAAAAAAATTCTAAAAAATTCTGGTCACTATTTTTTTAATAGATCGAAATACTTTTATTTGTAATATCAATTTTTATGTATATTTTGATACGCTAGTTTCATTTTTACATGCGGCTGTTATATATATCTTTGTTCTTCTAATAGAGAATTGAATTATATATTAAAATCGATTAAAGATACTTTTAAAAGAAGCGATGATTGCATGAAAATATAATTGTAGTTTATGGTTTTCCATTGGAGACGTATCTGATTCTCAAATGTACCATACATATCAAGCCTAATTAATTATATGAGAGTCAATTCGTTTAATCACTCAAACCTTTTATATATGATGGTACACGAGGTACAAAATGATACGCTTGCGTTTTAAAATAGTATTGACGTCAAGGGTCTAGTTATACAAAAAATTATGATACAGTCAAGTAATCAAAGCAAAATGTTATGAGAAAAAGAACCTTACATTTTTAAAGAAAACTAAATAAAAGAAACTCTCAGATTCATTAAAGGGGCATGGTCTCTACTTTGGTCAAATCATATTTTTCTATTTTTAGTGTTTCTTATGCTCTAGAAATGCATGTCTTGATATCAACCAAATTTGAGTGTCAGTCGTAGAATTATCATAATAAGCAAGGTACAGAGCTCACAATTCAAGTAAATGTAAACAAGGTTCGTGCCCTGTTTTTGTTTACATTGGTCTAATACCCTGTAAAAGTTCTTTTTCATGCTGATTTCTCACTCCTCTAATTCATTTAAGTATAAAAAAATACATGTAGTTCCTAGCGTTTATCACATAAATATGTATCAATAGTCAATGGTTGAAACTATGACAGTAGACATAATACAGAAAATTAATATAATAATAGATATCAGTAAGTGCAAAACTGACCGGATTTTTTCAAGAATAACACATTCCTTGTGTAATCAGAAATAAAGTCATTTGAATATGAATTGTTTTTGAAATTGCAGGTTTAGATCTAATATATTAGATCTAAACCTGCAATTTCAAAAACATGACGTAAGCTTTGTTTACATGACAAATACTGTGAGCTCTGTATCACGCTTATGACACGACAACTCACACTAAGATTTTGGTTGATCATTAGGTATGCCTTACTAATGCCTTACTAAAACCGGGGAGAAAATTAGACCAAAATCGTGACCATGCACCTTTAAAAATCTTACAATGTTCTTTTGCTTTCCCTCCATAGTTATTTTTCAAAAATTTTGTAGAAAATTGAATGCGTCAATACTACTGGATATAACACAGACATCATTAAAAAATCATTTTAAAAAGAACAATTTACGTTATTTTTGCTTGACCTTTAAACAATCAAGGGTCGTAATTATCTGTCTTCTTCTATTTAACCAGCTTAAAAATTGTTGCAATTTATTTTTAAATCTAAGAATTAGAAAATCAAATTTCTATTACTTATTTAAGATAACGTGGGGAAGATTCAGAGATTTTTAATTGTTTCTCAATAGTCTACATATTTAACACTACTTCGGCTGTTTTTCATTTTTGTTGGTTCTATTAGGCATGGCAACGATTTTGGCTAAGGCATTTTCAATTTGAATTTTTCTATTTTTAATGATCAAAATGTTTTAGTAATGCATGATGAAGGTCATCTGAAATTGAATATCGGTTGTTGATTTTCAAGCGAGATACAGAGCTCAAAACTTTTTGTAATGTTTGTAAAGTTTGTGCCATGTTTTTGTTTACCTATGTTTTGTTGGTTTTTTTAAACATATTTGATTAGTTCAATATGATTTTTGACAGACTTCAGAAACTATGTAATTGTGCACAAGAACATCTTGCAAGAAGTAAAACAAAATTATCAAGCAAAAACATGGCATAAGCTTCATTAAAATAGAATCGTGAGCGACCCCCCCCCCCCCCCCCCCTTCCCTTTCCCTTGCGTCAAAGACAGATTTCCGAATGTCAGTCTCGCAAATTAATTTGTAATGTAAAAATGATATTAAAAATCCTTTCAAACGTGTGTTTTTAAAGAATCATTCCATTTGGATTTCCTAAATATATGTAACTGTTATACTATAAATCAAATATGCCAAGACTTCGTGTATTTCCTACATGTCGGTACGTTCTTGGGCATTTAAGTCATTCTCTAAGCAAAAATAAATTGTATAAATTCATTGGGATATGTTTGTTGAAATGTGTTGTATAAAATCTACCGACACAGGTCACGTGACCAACCAACCTTATCCCAGAAAAGTTTTTTTTATATTAATTTACAAAACTTCTCAATTTGATGAGTCATTTTTTTTATTACAAATGCAAGCATACATAAAGAGTGAAACAGGGTAGTAAGCTTACATCGAAACTAAACATTATTCTGTTTGTGTCTGATGTTACAGATTAGTTTTTTGCTTACACGAGATTTGTTTCTTGCAGACGTGGTTTACATTATTGACACCTCTGGAAGTCTTAATCAGACCGACCTGGAGTACTCAGTAGATTTTTTAATTGACGTCACAAATTATCTGACGATTGGATCGAGCGACATCAAAATATCTATAGTGACATTCTCCAATGTCTCTATTGTACAACACAATTTTAACAGCTTATCCGATAAGGCTGCGGTGTTGACAGCGCTCCAAAATCAGAAATCCATAACGACAGCAGGCGGCACCAAAACATATGAAGCACTTAATGACGCAAACACCCTTTTCACGTCAGCATCAAGCGGCAGACGTACTGGAGTAAACCAGACGGTGGTGGTTCTGACTGACGGGAAGTCTGACAACCTGCTCAATACAAGGTCAGCAGCGGAGGCTTTGCATATGCAAGGAATAGAGGTCTTCTCTGTGGGAGTGGGTAGCGAAGTTGTTGACGACAAAACGGAGCTGTACGCCATTGCCAGTGATCCTGACTCCTACTACCAGCATGACATTGAGAACTTCATCCATCTCTGTAACGTTGTCCCGACACTGGCCCTCAAGTTAGGTAAGCTGATAGCAACGCAGTTATAGTTTTACATAATATGATTGATGGTTTCCTACTCTATAGAGCACAGTATTGCAAAATTAGATATACAAGTATTTTTTCCATTTTTTCATGAGAAACATAGCCAGAAACAATATGACTAAAATTTTGAATGGGTGTTATGATATGTTTATGTGCTAATTGTGTACTTAGATCCAAGCATCGGTACTATAACACTACCACCTGACTGTGTGACCACCACCACAACGACTGCTGCTCCGAAAAAGAAAGCCCCGGCCGCCACTACCACTAGTGCTGCCACTACCACTGTTTTAACTACCACCACTAGTGCTACCACTACCACTGTTCCAACAACTACCACTAGTGCTGCCACTACCACTGTTCCGACAACTACGACTAGTGCTGCAACTACCACTGTTACAACCACTACCACTAGTGCTGACACTACAACCACTGCATCTGCAGGCACCACTACTACAGCTGCAAATCCACAAAGCCAGCAATCTGCAGCAACAGACGACTCCTGTACGTTTTCAAATTGTTCATATTACACCTTCAGAAGGAAATTGTGATTGAAATTGTAATCATTTTTTTATTTGTTTTAGCGTCTTCTACTCCAATAATCGCTGTGGGGGCTGCAGCCTCTCTTCTCCTTTTGTCTTCAATCCCTGGTGGATACTTCATGTACAAAGCGGCGCTTAGGAGAAAAATTCGACAAGAAGAGAAGGAAGAAGAAGTCCAAGACGCCATTCAACCATATGAAAATTCGGCACCAAAGCATTTAGGCCCGGGAAAACCCGCTTGGCAAGCGTAGAAATTCTTATTTACATGAACATTTGTAATTAAAGGAACTTGGTGCTATCTAAAGAGCAAATTCTTTATTTTAGAAAATGTAAATAAAATATAAATTGCTTTATATAAACCTATAGTAGTACTGTCTGAATATTAACAAGCTAAAGCTGTTTACCTACATACATTGTACACTCAGTAACAAACAATATATATAAGAAATGGACCTTCACGAATTGAAACGTAAAGGAAATCATATTTTGTTTAACGGTGAATTGCACTATTATAATAAACTAAGTTTTGTGTTGTTGATATAATACGTGTAAATGGTAAACACGTGTACATACTGTGAATAGTTCTAAGGGGACCACATCACTCTTTTTTTTAAAAAAAAATGGAATAAAACTCTGCATACAGTGATAAACAGTATTACATACTTCTAAGACTTGTTAGATTTTTTTCTTTGTTGGCTTTTTCTGTTTGTAAATAAACTTGTAAAACATTACCTTATTATTTTGTTTTATTTGTATTGTGGTTTTCTTTGAGAATAAGACGTTATCCACGGGCAAGTACCAGTTACTTGGAAGTATTCTAAGTAGACTTTGTCGTCTATCGGAGTATTTTTTAAAGTTTTTAGCATCTAATTATTCAAAGGTTTACTACATTGCCATTTCTTTTCTCCACATGTAAAAAGAAATGGTTTATTATAATCCCTTCCTTTATCTTCTGACCAAATTAATTATATAATGAATTCTACACGGTTTAGCGATTTAAAGTTTGTTTTCGGTATGTTGCGATCTTTTAACTAGGGATAAGGGCATGTTCATAGTTCACGTCAGTCTTCGCTGTCTCTTATTGTACCTACCCAAAACAAACGCTCTTTGATATATCCAGAATTACGTAAACCTTTTTTTAAAGAGTATCTAATTCTGTATCATAACAACAATATTAAGACGCATGGAGAGGGCTTAAATCGATTTTGCACTTGTGATTAATTCATTGTGCATATCCTACATTAATCGCTGCAAGATTTACGTTATCCTCTTCCTGCTACTAAGGTTTATAGATAATCCCTCAAAGAAAGGAGTCATTGTTTCATCGTTAAACTTGTTAATTTTTAATCTGGCATGCTTAGTCGTAAATACAAGGTACCCTGAACCTGCCAAACCTCTATTGCTAGCAACAATTACATGGTATACCTGTGTATATACTTTTAATTTCTCGACATGGTGTGAAAATTTGATCATGAGAAAAAACTTCTGTCTCTCCTATCTATTATTGATATCATGTGTACTTGTTGGAGTTGTAGCCATATACAAAGGTAAGATTCCTCTCTTTCCTTTCTCTTATTCGCTTTCTTCACCTATCAGTCCTCCTTGCGTGCGTCTCTCTCTCTCTCTCTCTCTCTCTCTCTCTCTCTCTCTCTCTCTCTCTCTCTCTCTCTCTCTGAGATGAACAATCTTACGAAACATTAAACATTTCCCATATTAATTCACAGATAAAATTATCTTTCTCAGAGAGAGAGAGAGAGAGAAAGAGAGAGAGAGAGAGAGAGAGAGAGAGAGAGAGAGAGAGAGAGAGAGAGAGAGATTTGAACCAATTTTATCCATAAAGTTCATCAGTATTTTTTTTTAAAAATGTCTTTATTTGAATATCCCCTGGTTTAAACAAATATTGAGTCTTCATTCTGTTTTGTTTAGATATTGTTCTAGCCATTGATACATCGGACAGTGTCGATGCTTCAGATCTCAAGGATGCCATAGACTTTATTTACAACGTCACAAAATGGATAACAATAGGCCCGCAAGATATCCAAGTGGCGGTGGTGACGTATGCTAGCGACGTCACGGAGCACTTTGACCTTGATGATTACCTCACTAACAATACTTTGTTAAGCGCAATGGAAGCTCTGAAGTCAAAACTTACACCAGGTGGCGGCACGTATACTTTTGACGCCCTGACATACGTCAAAACAACGTCATTTTTGCCCATGCGCGGCTCCCGGAATAACTCGATGAAGGCGGTATTAGTGATGACGGATGGTCAGTCTACGAACTATCCGCTGACAGTCAAAACGGCAAATGAACTACGAACCGAGCTGGGAGCCGAGGTTTTTGCCATCGGGGTTGGACAAGACTCAAAGAAAAATGTGGAGATTCAAGGAATAGCGAGCGATCCCGACTCTTACTACGTGTACTATGTGGATTCCTTTGATTACCTTTGCAGCGTGGTGCCGTCCCTCGTCCCAAAACTTGGTTAGACTTCATAAAATATAAGTATCGTAAGATCTTAAACTTTCCGTCATGAATTGTAGTACATTAAGTTCATGTTAGTCTGCAAATGGTTTCAGATCCAGACGCCTTTGCTCAGGGTGTGTCGTCTTGTCCCACAGCAGCGCCAGTTGAACAAGGTAGTCACTTGATCGTGCAGACAATTGCAATTTCTCTTTGATTTTTTATAAGCACTTGGTGGGTATTCACCATTCAGAGTCTTAAAATAAATATTAATTATGATTTCTTTCTTTTCAGATGAGGTTGCTACGTCTAGTTCCAACTCCAGCGTCATCATTGCCACAGTGGTCTTGGTTGCGGTTGTCCTGCTTTCCGCCACCATAACGACGGCTGTCATTATTGAGAGATCCACGTACGTGCATAGGTGTAAAACTTATGATGCCGCATCCTCCATAGTGCAAATGGGCGGGAATATAAGTCCAAAGGGTTAACATTCATCCCTAACAAAAAAAAAGCAGAAGCGATATGGCAAAACATGAATACAGTGTACTTATTTGTAGCATAATCATCTACATTATCATGTACGGCAATTTTAAGCTTAAACGGTTTATTTAGCCCCAGCTCCAAATTATTGCCAGGGACCTTAATACCGGTATATCAAACGAATCAGAAAGAAAATGCTTACAAACTTGAAGTGTAAAAATACATGTAAATAAATGATAATCACATAGGTGGTGATGCATCCGTATTTCTGCGCAAGCCTAAATTGGTCTTTAGTAATGGATTTCCATTTCTTAAAAAAACCCACCGATAACAATTATAGGTAAAAAAAAAAACACAAAAAATACATAAAATTATAACTGCATTAAAAAGGTTCCATTTTTTATTCGTATAGGCGCGTTCCCTCCTTCACATCCATGGAAAGCCAGATATCCAGCATCGTAAACCAGTACGGAAACGCCCCTCTAGGGGAATCCCCAGCCAACTTCGATGCTTCCCAGTTAGATCACATCCCTGAACTTGGACCCCGCGAGATCAACCTGGATATCGTATCGCCCTCGCAGTTCCAGCCTCGTCTTGATCCAATCCCAATCCGGAACTTGGAATTGCTCTAAAAAATACTCGGTGTGCTCGATTGATGCAGAACGATGAACTAACTCCTGAAGAAGTTTTAGCTTCAGTTGTTATGGACATGTATGTTACTATCCGTTTGGTGCAACAAGTTTATGTAGATTGTTATTATTAAACTTATATGAGCGGTTATGTTTAACAGAAATAAATAAATGTATCAATAATTGTATCTAAACCGTCCATTGTTTTCCTGATTAATATTCTTTATAACATTCATACCATAATACCAAATGCAGCAATAGAAACTGCGTATAATGCATGATTGTTGACAATACCTATATGTATTTGCATAGACCAATCCACACTTTACAAAAGGTATGTCCCTTGGCCGCCATCTTTAGGGAAAAACCTATATATTTCTGACAGTAGCCTTTGTAGTTTAGAGGGTTGTAATTTCGTGATTTGACATTAGAAATCGGTTTCCTCTGTGAATTTTGATTGCCTCAAGTTGGGGCAACCCACACATCGAAGGAATAAATTGAATTCTAAGAGATTTCTTCACAGGACGCTCAAATATTTGGTTGCATAAAGAAGGGAAAAGTTGTTTTTTTCCCTTTTGACCTTTGGGTTGACACCGCAAAGGGGACACAACTTTTGCAAAGTGTGGATTGGACTATTGAAAAATACAGAACGATTAGTATAAAGTTCATAATTCTCAGAAAACATCTAATCTTTTATTTTTGCTCTGATAACACATTCTCATCATGAAATATACATGGATTAGTAGGATGTAGGATATTAGAATATGACGCCAAATAATAAATCAAAGTACTGGGAGTACTGAAAGACGGGGTCTTGAAAGATTGTCCTGGATTTCCTCGAATAAGCTTCCAAAATTTAAGAGTTTGAATTAGTTGTTACATTCTATGTTAATTCGGCTTTTTTGCAATTGTCTGATACTTTGTCTAAATTTTACTCAACCCCGGCCTTCATAATTGTAGATAATTGACACAATGTAATATATTATGTAAAATTAGACCCCAAGGAAAAAATTTCAAAATTACTACTAACTGGGAAAATCAAACAACTCTATCAAAGTAGGTAATTTTAATCATTAGATTTATTCAATTTTGGGATCAAAGGGAAAATCCACAAGTCGGACGGTATCCGTAATAAAAGTTTTATGAAAATCCCGATAACTCTAAAACTGCTGAATTAACAAACAAAGTGAACATTTGTATACCGATAAGAAACACAGGCACCTGACGTTAGAAGTATATTTTTTACAATAAGATTCCAAGAACTTTGACAATAAAAAGATTTGTCACGGTCGCCATTTTGATTTTTAAGACCGACTTATCTGACACGATTTTCTTCATTTGTGATTCATGCAAAATTAATTGGTAAAAATAAATCCGTTCGCCACATACTACTTTTTGTGTAAATTCGTGCATCACCTACACGAATTGCGATACAACCGTTCCTTTCCTTAAAAATCATGCTCCGAAAATCAGAGACATAAATAACAGAGATTGTCAACTCCGCCATCAGCGTGTTAATATTACTGGACCAACCTTATTTTGAGAACTACAAGTGCAACAGCAATCTTGTATAAGTCATTAAATTTGAACCTGATAGTGAACATGAACATGTACCTGTAAATATTTTAAGAATGTTTTAATTATCAAATATCTACAAAAACTCTTTATTTAGTTTTTAAATTACTTTTTAAAACTTATTCAATTTGACTTTTCACAAAGTAATGGTAATGCATTACTTCACTCATGTAATGGTAATGTAATGCATTACTTCAAGAAAATTAAGTAATGGTAATGGTAATTCAATGCCCTAATTCATGAAGTAATGGTAATGTAATGCATTATTTTACAATGTAATTCACCCCAAGCCTGATTCCAACTAAGCCGGAAAACATGAACATTAACATTTAACTTGGTTCTACTATCGATAAGATTGTATATATTATATGATGTATAAGTCTTCCAAAATGTATAATCTATTATATATATTTTGCTTACAATGCATTGTTTAAAATTTAAATTCAGTTTAATCAACTAAAGAGCCAACGAACGAGAAGGCAAATTCAGACTTGCTTTTATTTTCTTTGTACAAAATTCCTCTCGAGGCGAACAGCAGTCATACCGCAAGTAGACTGGAAGCCAATGAAACACCTATTTAATTTGTAAAACATCTGTGTAAAACCCATCCCGATTTTAACCTCGGCTTGCGCATGAAGTTTGGTAGTTTTAAGGTGAAAGATTGTCAAAATAAAATTCACAACTTTTCAAAAATGGCACATTGCGTTTGAGAACTTTAATTTCGATTCCACCATCATCCTCTTCTATTGATTAATGAGCTTGTAAACCAACTGAATCGTCAACGGCGCTGTGCATTCATGCAGTTACGTAACTCATTCCACATTTGAACCTGAGCAAGAATATTTTGATCAATAAAACTATTTGTTTATTTTCTAAATAGAATTTTGTTTATACACAGAGGACTTAAAAAGATTTAATGCGTGTTGTATAATAAATATTTACTGAAATGCATGAAAACTTTCTGCACTATTTTCTTACGCGTAGACTCGATTCATGTGTTCTACGCGTGCCATTCGGTTTGAGACTTCGGCTGACAGTAAACCAATAGACGGGGTCAGGTGACCCCGTCTAAAAATGAACAATAAATAAAGTTTCACAGTTAGTAATGAGGCATGATAACGCTTTTTTAGCGTTAAAACCTTTTTGTAAATGCGTTATACATAAATCATGTCTTTGTATGATTACGCGCAGCCTCGTAAGAAAAGGCCCTATTGTGTCTATTTTACGTTATTGTGACATTTTATTTTTCAGTAACTTACTGATACTAATGTGCCTTTGTAAAAAATTACTTATATTTGTGGTCAAAACTCTGACTTGAGGCTAAGTACTGACTTGAGGAAAGTCGGCACCAGGTGTCTTTTAAAATACTGTGTGGCAACGCACTTTGAAAAAAAAAATTACGCACTTTGAAAAAAAAAATTCAAAGTGCGTTTTTGAAACGAAATCAACGCACTTTGCATTTTTTTTTTAAGTATTGAAAATAGATAATTGAATTTCTAATTTGTTGATAGTGTGATGATTTGTTTACATTAATTACCGTCTTTGAGAACGGGGAAGGTTGGGGGTGGGTGGGGGTAGTGGAGGTTAACCAATGATACATGTAAAATACCAATGCATCATTTAATTGATTACAGGAAGAAGCTCTCCTATCCCTCTCCTTTCCTTCCAAAACATATTATTATATTCAGCCATTTAAAGTAATCGTTCAAGATTAAGGGAAGGAGAAATACGCTTTGTTGTAAATTAACTACTTAATTTTGAGATCAGTTCAAGGCGTAATCATAGCATTTCATGTATTTTTGCAAAATGTTTTCAAATAATGGTTTCTGGTGATGCCGTCTTTTGTAATGTTTCTGATATTTTATGTAACAAAATAATATACAACATGAATATTAATATATCAGAAAGGACGTACAGTGGTACTAATTTGTAAAATGTTGAATTTATTGAGTCTTTGTCCTTTGCTCTATGTTTTTATGACGATTGTTGATAGCTTTTAGGTAAATAGCGGAAAAATCGTAACGACAAAAGCGTTTATCAAGTGAAAATTAATTACTTTTAAGGATCAATGTTATTAATAAAACCAGAAACATAAATAACATTATATTAAGTTATTTCGTTATGCCTCTGATAAAACTAAAATCAAGTCGAGATCTGCAATTGGCAAAATTTTAAGTTGTATTTGATTACCTCAGATACGTAGCTTCGTTTTAGAAAGTGGTGGGAATAAGCTTTGAAAAAGGGGGGGGGGGGGGTATTACTTTAACTTCAATTTACTTCAATTTCAGTGTTAATTTCCTTCCTTTCGCTTCAGTTTCTTACTTGCTCCCAAAAAGTGGAGGGAAGGGGGGAAGCGGGGAGGGGGGAGGGGGTAACTCCATGTTAGTTCACTTTCTTATGTAAGTTTGCTTTAAAAAAAAGTAGGGACGGTGTGCAAGCCCCCTCACCTCCACCCCGATGATACGTGCCTGAACTATTCACACGTTGGAACAATAATCATAAAGAAACAATAGATGATCTTTAAAAGTTGAGATATCACAATGTTATATATATTTCACATCTGTTTGGAATCATATTTATAAAGCTATAAAACGTCTTAACACTTACAGTGTACAGTGTAACTGATCGATCCCCACCCCACCCAAACTCCCCGGTCCAAAAGGTTAACCCGCATTGAAGATTCATATTGACGGGAAAAGCTAGGTGTTTCACACATATGTGAAATAACGAGTAATTTAAAACCGAAAATTCTATCAAGTAATTGCATTTTACGACGGCAGAAAGTCGATCTTATATTTCGATCGGGTTCGGGAATCCAATGAACAAACTTGAGGTCAGGAAGGCGTGTCAGTTTCACTTTGAAGTTTGTTGTTTATTTTTGTCACATGAGACAACGCTTTCGGCAAAGAAAAAAAATGTGATCTGTCTAAGGGTATGTACGGAATGTTGTTGAGATTTTCGATGTTCATACTCCCCATCTTTATTAGTAAATTGAATCGGTAGCGAAGATTGATCTGATTTTATGATGTTTTATCTTGTTTTCATTTGTGGCAAGAATAAAGTACAGTTTCCCAGTGCGGCAATTCTGTAACCCAGTTACAAACGAAACCAGACTAATATGATAATTACCCTTCCTAATCTAAACCTCAACCATGCTTCAAATTCTGTATAACACCCATGTCTTCTGTAAAACAGGGAAACATGGGTAACAACAGAGCAGAGATTTACATGTATATAGAAACAATGGTCTGTTACCCACGCAACACTTGTAACCCTGTTGAACATAGATACATGTACATAGAGATCCTAGCTTCCCTGTTTTAGACAAATTTGTAAAAGTTTTTCTTAAAGAATTCACTTAACTAAGATATACCTGGTCCTATTTTGACTCTACATATAAGGATCATAATTTTTCGTTCTTAGTGTATAAACCGGTTTACAGAATTGCCGCACTGGGAAACTGTACTGGATTTGAGACTTATCTAAGAAATTCTGTCTACTAAATATATCTTGTTGTTTTACACATTTTATTATTATTATAAAATGATTGTATATGTAATTGATAAGTCTAACGGTATCAGGAGAAAACGTACCCAAGAGAAAACATACCCAGGAGAAAACGTACCCAATCTCTAGGGTACGTTTTCTCCAGGAGAAAACGTACCCTATGAAAATCATAATTATACTACTTGATAGTTTTTAATACTTTTAAATACTATTTTCATAATAAATATACAGAAATGTAAGAGTTTTATAGATATATGAATTTAATACTTTATAATTTTAAAGGGGTTTGGACATATTAAATAATTTTCAAATGCTACTTTTATGCATATTTCAATGCATAGATGTATAGAAATATATTCATTTTATGAATAAGATCTTGATAATAATTGTAGCAACTTTTATTTCAGTACGAAATAATTACCTGTCATAAAGTGTTATACATCAGTCTACTTCTTCTAATTATCCATTTAGCGGTAGCCTTACCAATTTGAGTTTCTCTATGCAAGATCCCCTGATTTTAATCATAGTGATAATCAATTAAATACCTGAGCAGTTAATTTATTATCATGTAATATTATGTATTGCCTCCCCGCGCAGGAGGTAGAAATATTCACTCTCCACACATTATACATGTCAGTGGCGTCGGAAGCAAATTGACTGTTCAATGTTACATTTCATAGTAGTTTCCATATATATGAATCAAACAAATATTCAAAAGACTTCAGTAGACTTGGTTTTATTAAGCAACTTTGTTCTATAGATAAATTTAAAAAAAAAATGTTAAAAATAACGCGATATCGACTTCTTGACATACTCATCATTTAGTTATCCAAATGAGATTGCAATAAAAACTTATTATTTAACGGTTTCGTTTATGGTGTATTAATTGTCGACTAATTAAACTGCCCAGGCCATGTTCGTGTATGTGTATGTTACAAATTATTGTCTTAATAATTTAAGTACGTGACCATGGTGACTATGCATTTAAAAACTACAGCAACAAATGATACAAATGTTCATTGTATATTTTATTTTGTTTCATTTAAGAATATCTATGAAAACCATTATTTTCATAGGGTACGTTTTCTCCTGGAGAAAACGTACCCTATAAATTGGGTACGTTTTCTCCTGGGTACGTTTTCTCCAGCATTCAGTCTAACCCCTCCCCTTTCAATTTGCTTCTGACGCCACTGAGATATGTGTCTCTGTTTCTTACTTTCTTATCACATACCATTTTTTTTTAAAACCTTGTCCCCATAGTCTATATACAAATTGATTAGTCTATATACAAATTGATTATCTTCTTACAGAGCATTACTGATAAAAAAAAATTGTTTCTACTTTATATAATCTAAGGCTTTGATCATGAAATTGAAAATAATCATACATATTTCTTTCCTATGTAAAATTTATATCACACCAATTTAAAAGTAGCATGTCGACACAGGCCTAAAAACCTATGGTCCTATGAATTGAGTATAGAAATTTACTTATTATTTTTTTCTGTTGGAGAGTATCTTACTGTGTTTATCTACAGTTTGAAATACAAAATTGAGAGAATTTTAATCATGCAATGAAATTAAATGTGTTAACCTCACAAACTCTAATTCCTTCTACCGATCTTTCAAGATAACCCTGTGATAGTTATTGACTGCAAAAAAGGGAGACATGTGGGATAGAGTGGGAGAGAAATAAAGGTTTATTTATTAGAATCAAAGTACTGAAGAACTGACAGGAGTTGATTTTGTCAATGTTTATTTATTTTAAAATGATATGTTATTTTGCATGACAAGTACACGTAGTTTCTAATTTGTATTTGAATTATGCACATTTTTATAATATGAATTTTTGGACTTTTTCGACAAGAATGTTGAGAAACCCCATATGAATCATGTTAAATAATACTTAAAGATAAATTAAATCAAACAAACTACATGTATGTATCAGTAATAGAAATATTTTTCGACAATTTTATGGATCCAAGCAATATTAAACTTTAGTCTCATTCAACCAAACGCTCGACTGACACCGTAAATCTCCGACAAGCAAGAGAGACTCTCTGCTTGTTGGAGATTTACGGAGACAGCCGAGCGTCAAGTTGAACGAGACTACATGTATATTGAACTCTGGCTTTTTCAAGATAAATTAATCACAAATCAGCAACAGTTACTCTAAATAATTTAAATCTATGGAGGCATATATGTAAAATGTGATTTGAAACGGATTCAATGAAGTCACTACAAGTATTAGGTTAGAAAAAAGAAAAGAAATCTATTCTTTATAAATGTGTGATTCTGCCAGTATACAGAGATCAATACATATCTTTTTCCATATTACCCCCTGTATCAGCCCAAGACACCAACATCAGTCAGAGGACCAAAGGTACATACTGGTACTTAGAGTAATAACGGATATAAGGCATTTTTATGCCTAGATTCAATGACGATGTAATAATGCATGAATTACTTTAAACATTGTTTTGTAATGTTTGAAGCGTTGCCTTAAGTTTCTACCTAATTTTGAAGTGGAAAAAATCAAAGTTCCGAGAGCTGTATAATACGGATCCCTATCAGCCCTGCAGAATCTGTATCAGCCCTTGAGACTGATATGGGTATAATAAAGTTAGCTGTATTGCATATGCAAAAACCCTGTATATATATTATTAAGTATATGTAATGAATGCAGGCATACTTGTAAGTACAGTATGTATGTAATTACAGGTAGTTTGTTTTGTAATATATGACGGATAGATAGCATATGCATTCACTTTTACATGATTAGAATTTTAGATTAAATTCACACCATATTATTTTCAATTATTGGTCAGGAAATCATAGTGATATTATAATAAGTTCTATGTGCATATACGAGGATTCTGAATACATGTACGTAGTTGTAATACATTTTTATTTTTATTTTGGATGAATTTTCCGTTCTATTACATGTATTTCCTAATCAAAAATAGATTTTTAAACACTTCAAATTATGGATAAAGTAAAGTAATTAAAGGATGTTAGCACTTTCCAAGTTCAGCCTGCCAGAAAGGCATTATATATATGCGGATATTGAGAAAAACGTACGTAAACTAAATTTCAAGTAGGTTTTGTGATAAGAGCTAGCTGACAAGGATCATCACTGATAAAGATAATATTTCCCAGAGTTGTTTACACTTGTATGAATACACAGAGTTGTACAGTCTTCATTATGACATCTATAAGCAGGTCATACTGATATCGGAAATTCCAAAGTGGACCCACTGCTAGGAGTAGTTATTTTCCTCAATGATATTCAGCTGTTCATATTTTCAGATGGAACTTCTAGAGGACTTGGTTTTACTTGTATAGGAGGAAAAGGTTGTAACTCTCACCATGGCTGGGGGACCTGCAGGGTCGGACATCTTATGTCTACAAAACAGCTTTGCAGACCTCATGCTGGTGGTGGGTCTGGATGAGAATACTGGACTTATCCCAGAGCTATCCGGGGTAAGTTATTAGACTGAATACTGGACTTATCCCAGAGCTATCCGGGGTAAGTTATTAGACTGAACAGTCAGGGTTAAGTTAAAATCAGGGGTAAGGTACTAACAGATTAATAAAGGGCATGACATGATAAATACACAAAAATTACAAAAAATCATCAAACATCAACGGGTACTGTACAAATAGAAAGATTAACGTTGCTATATATATATAGATAAGGTTTAAAAAGAATGATAATGAGTAAGGTATATACATGTAAATAGAATAGGGGTAAGAAATATAAATGTTACAGTACAACACTTACATGGGATAATCAGGGATAAGATGACTAAACAGAACAATCAGGGTTAAAAAATAATTTTTTATCACCAATCTACTGATCAGATTGAGTGAACATTTTTGGACTTTTATGATTTTGTTTTCACTTGTTATAAGACTTTTTAAAAGATTCAAGGAAGGAAAAGTCTACAGCCTGGAAGTGAAAAACATTACTATTGTCAAACATGTATCAAAAAGTCATCTATCGTGACTTAATTTATTCATTTAATGATGTGTTCTTCAAATGTTTATTATTAATAGATAGAAGGTGAGGGAATGATGAAAAATCTATTCTATGGGAAGTTTGAACCCCAAGTGCTGTGTGCAGTGTCCGCCAATAATATGATGCATTTCTTCCCTCATCCTCGACAGGACTTTGAATATCCTTTGCAACAGGTGAGGACCATACTGACCTTTATGAATTGAATTAAACTTTGGCATGAGTAGATAGTAGGATTACAACAAATGAAGCACCACTTTGACATTTATTTATTGATCGAAACAGATTGATACCAGGAACTTCATTTTAATTTCTGTAGTATATTTGTAACTATCTGTCTCTAAACAAGAACTTGAGAAATAAAAGAATAAATTGATTCCTTTAACCTTCACTGTTCTGCCATTTTGGCAGGACACCAAGCGTTAAAAACTTGAAAATTAGATTAAGGCAAGTAACAAAATATGTTCTGTCATTTCAGCTGGAAACCAAGCAAAATCTCTTTCTGAAGTCAGCAAGTGCCTACAATACACTGGACTGTATTCCAAAGAGCAAGTTTAATCGAGCCACCCACCAGTCACGCCTGTCCATCAGGAGTACCTCAGTCACCCCGGGTGCCATCAGCAGACACATGTCTATGCGGCGGCCATATGCCAGTCTGAAGAAGACCACCTATGTCCAAAATCTGGCAAGCAGCCAACAGTTTCCTGTTCCTGATGAGGTCATCAAGTCCATTCAGTACTTCTGTTTTCCAGGTTAGCTGCTTAAGCCATAGCACTTAAAAGTTTCAAGTGCCTGTGGTTAGGACTGTCATTCTTTACATATACGACTTCCCTATTTATGTAAAATCTTAAGGGAAGGATTGCTAATAACTTAAAGATATGATGTAAATGTATAAACACATAGATTTTCTGAAATTTTAAGGACGACTTACTGTTTTCAGAAAGCAGTTTCCTGAAAACTATTCGAATAAATTTAGATAAATAGGATGTTTTATAAATTTTCTATAATTTTAACTTCGCAAAAAGAGATTTAAGAAGAAGGAAATTGATGAACATTTAACTCGTTTGTTGACAGATGACCTGCAAATTACAGAACAGAAGGCTGATACCTCAGTGCACTTTCTGGTTCTGACCGATATCCACGGCAACAAGACATATGCCACATGTATTACTTTCTACCGTCCTTATATCATTGAAAAGGTGGGACTTTCATCAACTCAACATTGAGTTGAAGTAATTAAGTCTTCCAAACGAAGTTTGGAAACTTATTGTTTTTGTACAGTTTCTTCTTGCCTTTGAACTTGTCCATCACGTTTCTCAGAAATGGCTGAACAGAATTGTGCAAAACTCCAGTATATCGATGATAGGCCTACATATCTAGTTGTGCACCCCATTTTAATTTCTTTCATTTTGGGTTGGTCAACTATATTTTTGAGAGGTTGAATGGGGTTGGGGTCTAACATTGAATCCTATGGGAAAAATATTACACTGTATTGTGAATGGTTATAACTTGAAAACCATGAAAGATATTGAGATGGGGTCTTCAGATGCATATATTGAATGTTATTACCAATATATATGGTACATTAGATATGGTCTCTGGGGTCATCCCCTACCACCAGGTGTGGGAAATTACTTAATATCTCAAAAACTGTTGACATCCCTACCCCTAAACCATACAAATTCTTGTTTCTTGTGTAATAGGACATCATATGGTATATAGGTTATGGCCATATGGGGTGGTTCCATCCCCCCTGAAACAGGAAGTGCCCTAATATCTCAAAATCTGTTGAGATCCCCACCCCACACTACATATATTCTTGTTCTTTGTCTAAAGGGCATCAAATGGTATATAGGTCATTAAGCTTACACTTCAAAATCGAATGTAGAGTAAAAATTGACAAACTTTCATGGGTATTTGATTTATATATATACTTTTTGTGTCATTTGATTTGAGTGATTTAGGGTATTTATTATCGATAACAATATATGTCTTGCATTTTGATTGGTTGTAGGAGTATGATGGGTCCCTGATTCCTCACCTTGATCTGTCCGGGGACAACTCGGCTGTTGCCCCAGACAGAATCCGCTGTTACATTCCTGTGTGTTGTACCCTCATCTCTAAATATGCCTATTTTGAGACCATGAAGGAGTCCTTATCATAGTAAGATATATTATTAATACATGTAATCTTTTATTGGCTACTTCTTTATTTGAGGAATTACCGGTGTCATAAACAATAAAAAAAAACTGGTTCACAAAAATATCAATTCTTGTGTCAGTTCAAGGATTGTGCATTTATATTCATATGAAGGGGTTCAGAACAATAGATATGGGCAACCAAAAGGTACTAACTGTAACATATAAAAAGCAAGCTTTTGTATTTATAAGACATGGAATACATTTTCCTTATACATGTATGGTTATTCACTGTGTTCATGACTAGCTGTTTTTTGCCAGTATGGTGCATCTAATAGAGACAGAGTCGGAGGACATGTACACATACATCAAACTGTTTGCCCACAGGCTGACCATGACCCCCACACCACCCCCTGGGAGAGTGGCAATTGTAAGTATCCATAGCTATCACCCCACACCAAGGAAGACACATAGCATACCTCCCCTCAACACTCTTATGGAGAGTGGCAATTCTATGTACAGTAAAGACCCAAAGCAACCCCCAACACCATCCCCAGGATAGCAATTGTAAGTACCAACAGCAAACATCCCCCCCCCAATACTCCATGGAGAGTGGCAAGTGCAAGTACCAATGGCAACACATCACTCCCACCCCATAAACACTCCCGGCAGGGAGAGAGGCATTGATAGGTGATAGGTATCCATAGCAACCACCAACACTCTCGAATAAGTAAGGAATACCCAATGTCAAACTTTGAAGCTTTAGTGACCATTTTCAGAGAACAATGATGTCATGACCTGCAGTTGCTCTGCTGACATACTTTTATTTACCATGATGTGGTTGAATGCTTTATGGTACAATGTAGATATGCAATATGCAATTGAATTCATTATGCCATGAATGAAGAAAGGCACATGCCACTTAACTGTGGCTACATTTTTGTACTTTTGTACTTTTAATGGGAGCAATGCATACATATAGTGCACATGGTGGTGCAGTATGCAATTACTTCACTTTTGGAAAAAGATAAAGAATTCAAATATCAATTACTTATGTTTATCATGTTATATATTAGTTTTTAATTAGGAAATTGATACATGTAGGTTTTCTTCTCTTTATAGGAATTCTGCATTCATGACATGTCATTTACCATAAGCCCCTCCCAGGAGGCAGAGAAACAAGTGATTGACATTCCATTGTATCTCCCCTTCTTAATTTTTCCACCAGATGAAATACTCAGAATCCTATCTGCCATCATGGTAGAGAATCGTATCGTGTTCATTGCCTCAAACTATGCCTTGCTAACTGTGATCATGGAGGTATATTTAAAATAATTATTTATTTGTTTATGCATTGATTTACTACTAAATTATTCATTATTAACATTCAGTATTCAGGGTTCAGTAATTGTGCACCCTTCCCTTCATCATTCATTTACTATTTGCTCATAAATTGTTCATCAATATGGAGTGTGTAAGTTAGAAAGTAGAACATTGTAAGGACTGTACTGGAAACATGTTGTGTTTTTTTTAAATCAGTCACATGTCATAAAAGATACATTTCATCTGATACATTACAGAGTTTCCTCAACTTTATCCTGCCATTTGAATGGAAGTACACCTATGTCCCCATTCTGTCCAGTAAATCTCTGGAGCTGCTCGAGGCCCCAGGGACCTTCATGATGGGTTGTCACTCCAAGTACAAGGAGGAGGTCAATCAGGTCAGAGGGCATAGGTCATCAGGGCCTAAGTACAGTACATTATGGTTACAGCAAACATGTTTATAGCAAATCCACACTTATAGTATATCAATTATAACAATTTTATACAGATAAAATTGATAAAAATCCTCCATCCTTGGTGCTTTGTGTCCTATTAGAAGTCTGCTGCCTTTGTGAAAGATTGTGAATTTCAATAAAAGCATATGCAGGATAAAATATTGACTACTGTAGATTCCTTATTTTACGCGAGTACTTAATTCCGCGATTCAACGATTTTCCATCAAATCGCGAGAACATAAAATCCCCAATGTCGAAATTTTATCATAGTTTCATGTTGTTTACATATGTTTGAAAATTGAACGCGAGATTTTAAAATTCGCGAGACGGGCTTCTCGCGATTTTACGCGGATATTAATTCCTCACGTTTAATTAGGAATTTACAGTATGCTTTGTATGCTGCAATTCTATCATATAATTCATGGTGTTTAAATAACAAAAAAATAGTTTGATATCCCAAAAAATTTCAGATATTAAAAGAATGCTATTCACAAGAATAAGCTGTCCGGATTTAAATGTTTGAGACATTAAATTGCACTTCATGTATTCAAGTAATAATTTATGATTTTGTAATTGAGGTATTTCTTCTGATCAGGTTGGGGGCTTGGTGGTGGTTGATATAGATGAGGGGTCACTGAGCATCAATCCAGAGATTGCCGACGATTCACGCTCAGTACGGTCAGGGGACAGCGATAGTATTGAGGATCTTCTTGATATTCCTGAAATCCCAGAGGAAGCAGCCAAGCTATTTCTTAATGTCTGTCGTAAAGCCAGATTCCAGTTTGATCTTGTTGATACAAAGAGGTAACTGGAAATTCATATTGCAATTTTAAAATAACAATGGACTGCATGCTTTTTACATTGTTTCATACATATCATATAATAGTTGTGATCATTTAAAAAAAAAACAAAATTAAATTAGCTGTTGACTTTGGTTTAATAGATATAAACTTTATGTACTTTTTTTCACTATGAGGAACATTTCCTAACCTATCTGAACAGTAAAGAAAGCATGAAATAAACTGAAATTATATATAAGCAGAAACACAAATTGCAATTAGTTTTCTGTTAAAATATACAATGATCGAACAATCACATCATCAACATATTGAAGTCAGTTTACTGAAAATGGAAGCTAATTAAGAAAACATGAGTTGAGTAGAATTGCATTAAAGGTGTACACTTATTTGTTCCCATTGGTTTTTAGACCCAGTCATTTTAACCTGAATGCAGAACGTTCATACCGAAGAAGGAAGATCCAGGCTCTGAATGACCTGATTGTGTCAGGTTGTCTGGAGCTGATGGTTAACCTGTTCAGGTGAGTCTGACTGAGTCAGGTACAAGTATAAATATCTCTAGGTGTGCATCCGTCTATGATCTTCAGCTTGCTATTACATGTGTGAGTAATTGAGGCATATGTAACATTTATCATATGCTTACATAAGTCCATAATAGTACTAAGTGTTCTAAGTATTTTAGCATAATAATAAGATATATTTATAGATAATTCAAATGCATAAGCTCTGTTATAAGGAAGTTTAAACCACTCTGATATTTGCTGCTCACTCACTAACAATGTAACCAAGACTTTAGAACATGTAATATTTTTGTCAATAAGTTATATTTTAAACCATGCATTTAGTTAACAGTGAATGTGATACATGCATAAAATTCAATAAACTTTATAATATTCACATTTTTATTTTGTTCTTAAATTAATATTCTAGAATATTTTGAAATGGTTGCTTGTTTGAATCATCTATGATACAAGCAAGCTGTTATAGAACATGTATATGGAGTATTGTTATATTTATTTCTTCTAAACTAAAATTTGATTTTTAAGGAGTGTGGTGACAGAAACTCGAGTAGAATACAAAAGATTTAACAAACAGGCTTTTCTGGACTCGAAATCAGGCTCAGAGAAGAGCTTCTATGAGAAAGTGATGAAGACCAGCATGTTCAAAAAGTTTTTGAAAGATCGCATTAATGATAAAACAGACTATTGGGTCAAACTTGAGGTCAAAACTAGGCCACAGGCCAAATCAACAGAGAGTGGACCATCAGTTCCTAACAGGTAATGAACTATTGATTGAGAAATGTGAATCTTTTTAATTCATGCATACAATTTCAGAGATAGCTTTAGTTGAAATTTGAGTCAGATGAACTCGGTACTCAATATACATGTTTTAATAATACAAGCAAGACATAATGATAATAATTACTGTATATTAACTTTTATTTAGTTATAAAAGTACAATATTCTCTACATTTGAGCATATTACCTCTGCGCCTTTAATACGACCACTTATTAAAATGAACACATAACTTTATGTATATAATGAACCCTTAGTTGAAAAAAATGTTTAGCAAACCATTTTAAAATCAGGTATAGATGAAAATAAGAAGTCATTCTTTCCTTGAATTTCTGTTTGAATAGACGACCACAGTTAAGGAAGCAGTCCTCTGTTGCTGTCATTGCTCTAAATACTGGTCAGTTCCATAACTCCCCAGTGTTCAGGATGCCTGACCTTGGAGACAAGGTCATTGTTTACCTGAAGGAGACCATCAGACTGTTGTCTGTTGCTGTACAGGTATGAGCATGTTAATGAGCTGTTGCTTCAGATTGATTGAGCAGGTGCATGTTTTAGTGATAGATTTCTTAGGTCTAAGTTTCTGATTTTATCAGCTTGCATGTGCACTAGTACCTGTCATATGTGTTGCAGGTTAGGGATGTCAGGTTTTTTTTCCCAATGGTAATGATTATTAGGCAAAGTTAATTCTCTTGTAATTGTTAGGCTTTTTATGCTATTTATGCATAGAGTTTGACCAATGTGTGTCATCCCTTCAACAGTGACTGCTTCAGTTAGTTTAAAAAACATAATTGTCCTGTTTATGAATGCACATGTATATCTTGTTATAAAAGCTCCAACAGTATATCAATGAACAATTTATCATACATTACTGAGTGTACACATATAATACGTATGCATACTTGAACCTGCAGAAGAGCCAGCATTTCCAGGAGAGGGCCTCCTACATCTACCTGCTGGGCATGTTTTACCTGGCCTGTAACAAGCTGACCCTGGCCCTCGAGAACTTTATCTCCCTGGCCTCAATTGATGTCCAGATCCTACCCAAGCTGTGAGTTACTGCACACAGATATTTGTTTATAATCAGCACTCTGTACTCCCTATAGGATATTAAAAAATAGCTCTATCTGCTGTTTTGATTGCTATGTAAGCGGCACATCTTTAACCCTAAGTATGTACATGTATGGGCAGTAGTTGATGTTATTTTTTATCAAATAATGCTGGCTAACAACCTTTGTAATATACATGAGGTTTACATTTATTTAAATGTAGAGTGGTTACAAAGATCTGTCAACAGATGAAAGAGTCAGAGTTACAGGACCTGATTTCCCGACCTGGTTTCCAGGCCCTCTCCGACTTAATGGGAGCTCCAGTGTCTGAGTCCATCCACAGGAAGTTAGAGGAGTCCGTCAATATCCCAGAGAAAGATCTCTGTAAGAGTTTGCTGCTTTAAATATATACCTCAATCATAATGAACCCTTGTTTTGAGGAGGCTTTTTAATCTTGGGCATTATAAAGTATTTTTCTACATCTGGACAAAGAATAGTCAGGTTCATTTAAAATGAATTATACTATGATCAATTAAAACTTGTTTTTGCAGTGTAAAAGTGTCAAATGAATGGTGATTAGTTCAGTAAATATAGTGTTTAACTTTGAACTTTATATGGACATTTGCCTCCTTGGAAAAGATTTAGTATCTAGTTTTAAACTTTAAAAACCTGTCGTTTGGCTTGATTTCAGATTATGATGAGTTTGTGGAGTGTGTCTCTGTGATGGAGATGACCAGTGACACAGATACTATAGGTCGCCTGTTCCGAGCCCTGATACCATCACAGATCCACCAAAACTGTAAGCTTGGATCATTTGTAATTTGGCAAATACTGTATACAGGGTTCTTTTCACCCCCATGTAATTTTCAACCTTCTACACTTGCAAACAGTGTGGGTCTGCCTTGAATTCGCCAAGACACAGTTGTATTTAAAGAGAGATAATTTGAGACATTGAAATTCACGAAGTCTTAATTTTGCTCATGGACAATGAGGACAAAAGACAACAAAAGGGGCAAAAATAAAATAGGGGCATATATTTCCCTGTATATTGAATGAGTACAAGAGGTTCAGAAAATGTTCGCATGGCTATTTACTGAATGGATTTCCTCATTTCCAAAGAAAGACATTTGTTCAATTGTTGAAAATCAAATGTCATTAACATCTAGTTGATATGATTTTAGTTGTCATTGATATTTGCTTTGATTTGTGTTTTCAGTCATTGACCAGGAAACATTTGCTGCATTTACACATTGCTGGAAAGAAAACAACAAACAATGTCTGAATCTGGGCATCAGTGACAAAGATCTCCTCGAGTCAGAATGTGTCCTCAGAGTGTCCTCACTGTGTAAAACAGACTACGGCACTGGGAGAGTGGCCCTCACAGACAGGCGGTAGGTGTTCATTAGGTGTTCTCAATGTTCTAAACAGAATACAACTCTATAGTGTAGCCTCCAAGGATAGGGATTTTTTTTATATAAACAGTGTAAAATTTTATTCAAAACTTAGCTTTAAATTACAAGTTGTGACCTGAAGGTTATGTCCTCGGAACACGGAGGAACCTTTACAGACAGAAGTTTGATCTCACTTTTAAGTTCTCAATGTTCTTAAACAGACTAAGACAATGATTAACAGGTCTTTAATCTGTCTTCTACAATGTGTTAATTTCTATGTATGAAAACAAATAATTTTACTCTGAGAGTAAACCTGACCAGGGATAAATTCTTGCAAATACTTGTATTAGACTATTGAGATGGCCTAAGAAAATAAGAAAGATTAAGAGAGAGCATCTACTCTAGAAAAACATGATAGAGATGAGCTTTGCATTCTGTGATTATAATATATACAAATGTACGGACAATATTTTCTATTATAATGTGTCTTTTTTATGATTGTATTTTCAGCCTATGTTTTGTGAAAGATATATCCAGCGAGATGAGAGAAATCACAAGGTTGAGTAAAATAGTGGAACTGGAAAAGAAAACGATGTTCTCCTTCCTGAAACAGGTCAAGGTTTTACGGATCAAAAACACAGGTGAATGTTATACATTTTATCTACAAATTAATATTGAATTTAGTGTCTGATTTAGGGTTTTGATTTATGATATACCTGTATTCTTAATGTCGAGAAGAATAGTTGCATTTAAAAAAATTATTAAAATTCACATCAAATTTGCCTTACTGTATTATTTTTTTTTTAATCAGGCATTTATAGAGTGCCCTCTAGAAAATTTTTCCTAGGATTATTTCCTTTTTCACTGACATGCATGTTTGGGATGCAGGGCCAATTAGTCTTAAAATCTTACTTGTTAAACAGGAATCCCGTGTTGTTTAATTATAATTGACAGTAATTCTATTTTAGCTCTAGACTGACAATACCTGTATGTATAAGAATGCCTGTTTAATTGTATCATGTTAAGGTGGCTCAAGATTCACAGCCTGGCTCAAAGAAGAGAGGGATGACTTTTGTTTGTTGATTGAGGAAATGTGGGCAGGGAAAGTAGTGTCCGACTCTACTAAAGACATCCATGCCATCCAGAAGGCTGCACAGAATGTACTGCTGGTAGACGCTCTCTTACAGAGGTATGCTCACAGTTCAAGTTAAACATCCACCTTTAACAATTTCCTATTTACGATAGTCTTTGATCTTAAGGCGACATGAGACGTTCCTCAATTTTATATAATTTTCCTTGATATTTTATTCCTTATTTATTAACATTTAAACCTGTTAATTCCCAAAAATTCAGGATACATTACCAGGCTCTTTTTGGAGCTAGAATATTTTGAATTTTTCTTAAAAAAGCATGTGAAATGCATTTGAATGCTTATAAATAAAGCCATACTATACATTTTCAATTTAACACT
Organism: Magallana angulata; assembly: GCF_025612915.1. NCBI lineage: Eukaryota > Metazoa > Mollusca > Bivalvia > Ostreida > Ostreidae > Magallana > Magallana angulata. Next base: position 24,003,450 of record NC_069117.1, on the reverse strand, counting down.
TTTTATCTAAATAAAGAAAGAATCATATTACATAAAAATATAATTATAAAATTACTAAGTGGAAATCTTCACATTGTGGAGATAGGAAAAAAAAACCTTGATTGTTACAATTATAACTCTGTTGATGGAACTATTTAAAAAACTAAAAAATAAACAAAATTAATTTGACATACTTAAAAAAAATGTTTGGTATAATTAAATAAAAACCTTTGAAATGTGATTTTGAGTTGAAAGTAAGTACATGCATAAAACTCACACTTTCATGAAAATCGATTTCATTATTATCATGCATTGAAATACTTGTATGCGATAGAAGTTTGTATAAAAAAAAGGCCACAATAAGTTTTACTTTTGAATAAATACTGACCACATTATAATTGGAATGTTCACCAATTGGATTGCTCGATATATTCCTTCAGTGGGCTAGATGAAGAGACAGCTCACCATGGCAACAGAGAGGAGGCGGCCAGACAGCTGTGTTATTACAGGAAGTACCGGGAGGAAGGTCATCACAACGTCCCTGCGGAGACCAAGGAAGTTCTACAGAACCGCATCGACCCCAACTATGGAGAGCGGGAGCGCAAGACTGTGCATGCTCTTCTGTATACCCCAGGGGGTGAGTAGGGGAAGAAATTGATGACAGTATGAGTGAATGAATGATATACTATATCATTAGTTTAGGATGTTGATTTTAGACATTTTCATTTATTTACAAAGTATAATGTACTGTACATAAAAAATCATTTTTTACCAAACAGGAATAACTTAATAAAAAATTAAGTCTAAACATGAAAAAAAATGTAAATATTAACCTTTAATCATTAAAGATTTCACATTGATTTTCGTCATGGATGTATTTTTGATACCTTATTGTGATTTTTACAGAATTAATTTATTAATAAAGATAATTATCAGTTTAAACAGAGAAAAGTAACTCAATGTTAACCGTTCATTGAATTTGATTTCAGTCCCTGAGCACTCAGTCTCCCCTCGCCTGTGGGTGGGGCTAGGAGACGGGAAGATTAAGGTGTACAACGCCTCCCACTGGCTTCTGGAGTCGGAGTTTGTCCAGACCAAGCAGAGTGTGGTGAGTTCTCTCCCTTTATTCGGGTTACACCTCAAGACACACTTAACCTTTAGCTCTAAATATCTCAGATCACAGTTCACATAATTGAGCAAGCATGCAAAGAGGGATCACTGAATAGGTAAATTGTATTTACTAAATACTGTAAAGATGTTGATAACAGTTGGATCATTTGGAATCAGTTTTAAACAGATTTAACTTGCCTGTTCACTTTGAATTCTAGCTTATGTATTTTTTTTCATGTCAAACAATATTTATCATAAATACAAGTGTTAAAAGGACTTTGAATATTGTTACATGTTCCAGATATTGAGCGGTAGCAAGAAATACATTGTAGGTGAAGATACTTCAGTGCAACATTAACTGTTCTCATCTTTATAATCATTTAAGGTACTTCACTACACCGAGACTTATACTTTTTAAGACACTACGTCACAAGATGGCGATTTAAATGTTTTGTTAAACTGTTTGTATCAATCGATTCAGATGTATATCGTCATAGCTCAGTGGTTAAAGTATCAGGCATGTGAACCGCAGGTCATGAGTTCGAATCCACCTGGGGCTTTTGTTTATGTTTACTGAATGGAATTTTTGAAAATATCATTTTTTAACTAAAATTGCACATTTTTTCGCCTATTTGACATATATACTTCTTATCCATCATACTTTCTATCATAATCAAGTAATTTTCTGCTGATTTGAGAAACTTTTTCAAGGTGTAGTGAGGTACCTTAACAAAATACAATTATACTCAAAAGCTAACAGAACTTGCTTTTCTATCTGCAAAGAAATTTACAATCTTTAAATAAAAACCTTTGAAAAATATGTAATTAGCCATGCAGTTCTCAAAAATTGCATTTTTTAAAATTCACAATAGGTAGCTGCAGATCTGTAACTCTCTGGTTAAAAAAATTCTGGTTTTGCTATCAAAATTTTTTCAACTAGAGAGCTACAGAAATGCAAATATACATTATGAATATTTGCTGATTATATTTTAGTACATGTACCGTAATTAAAATCAAAGCCATTCATCAAAAGCAACAATTTCATGCTTTTACTAAACAGCTCCATGCATATATTTCACTTCCCTGCTCTGGAGATGCCGTTATCAAATCACTTTTTCCCTGATGGTCAAATTTTCAAAGATGAAGCCTATTATATCTGACACATGTAACAATACAATGTGATTGCTGTATTAATTCACACTGTCATACCATTACAGTATATGTACATATGTAATATGTCAGTAAGCTATTCATTTCGTTCTATGTATTCTACAGCTTGATTTGGTATGGCTTTTTATATTATAAAGTTTATAGCTTCTGTATTTTCCTCCAATATTTTTATGACATGAAATGAGGGAGAGGATCCAACAATTTAACCCAGGGCCACTAGTCAGCTTGTCTGCACAAAGTCAGCAAAATAGATACTTTTGGTCATTTAAAAGTCTTTGACATAAACAAGACTATAAGGGGTCAAAGTCATAATTGTAAGTTGCTCAAAAAGTGACGGAGGATTCCCTTAGAAACAAATGATTACCGTAACTAAGGTCATGGTGCAAGGAATGCCTCTGCCAAAATGAACCATCAATTTAAGCGAACTTTTATGTGCCTGGTATACATATATTAACATTTGCAGATATCTTTTGTTATGTATAAGCCTAATCAAAAGCAAAAAAATTACGGTAACTTCTTTATAAACTTTATCAATGGATCAAGAGGTCATATTCATGATATTACAATGGTCAATAATGCATATACCGGTATGTAGTTTATCTCAGCACTTCAAAAATTATGTAAGAGTGAATTGTTGTAGTTCATACCCTCATTAATCTGCAAAAATGAAATTCATTCCTAAATTCACAATTTAATATGTGCATGGCTATACAGTAATTTAAGGGCCAAGGCTTTTTTTTTCATTTGATTTGGGGCTGGAAGTTTGATGTAGTTGATTTTGTACATGTACATTATTTTTACATCTCATCCACTTCAAGCTTTGCATCGGACACAAAACGTACCGCTTTTGGACATTGACGCATGGTTTGAAAAGTTAAGAGAGACATATGTTTGTGTTTTTACCAAATATTTTCCCCAATTTTCAGCAATTCAGCAGAAAAAAGTATGAGACCCATGGCTGTGTAAGTTGGACAGGATATGATAAATCTTTGGTGAATTTGATAATCTACTAACAGATTACCAATACTGGTTTAGTGTGAATTATGGTTTGCATACAAATTTTGATCAGTTTTGCAAAATTTAATGCAAGATGTTAAATTACTATGAAATCCCTTTTCATTTATTTAAATTCCAAAATTGTCTTAACTTCCCCCAACTATAGTTATTAACACTCAACTTATTGTGCATGTAATTACATTTCTCAAGCATCTTGATACTTTTGATCAAAAGAACAGATATAGAACATTGAATTGAAGACAGAAAATATGTCAATTTTTAGGTTGTGTTTGCATGCATTATCAGAAATTTACAATATTTTTAAGAAGCTTTTTTTTCTCATTTCATTTTTCTGTTAAATATAATTTTTGTTCCAAATCTGAAACACAATCTTACAAAAATCATGAATATTTATACAAATGTTAGGATTCAATTCAGCTCGTTGACCAGTCTGAAATTTTTTTAGGCTGCCCAAACTTAATTCTTTATTTAATGTGACTTCAAAATACATCCATTTACAAAAATACAAATACAACAATGGTTCAAGCTATATGTAGGCTGCCTCTTTAATAATGATCTTTCTTGAGAGTACAATGGAGTATATGGTATATATTGTCCATAACATTTTGAATTTTTACAGATTGCAGTATTTTAGTAAAAAATGAAACTGGAAAAAAAGGGGGGGGGATGTATTTTTCTAAAACACGATTTCTTTTGAACCTATGTGCATGGGTTACATTAAACAAAGAATTAATTTTAGACAGCCTTATATGAAATGTGGATAAAAATTTTATATTAACTTTGTACATAGCTGTGTTTATCAATTTAATGAGGAGTTGAATAATGATGTTTTTATGCTACTTGTATTGCTTAGACATATACATCTGTAGTTTTACATTCTTGTAGTAATTCATTCATATATCAGAGTTATAAATGTATTGTGGGTATTTGTAATACATGTAATGTACCTGTATTTAGATTGTAGAGTGCATATTGCATGTAATACCTGTAAATGGATTACATGTTCTAGCGTTAGAGTGCATGTTTATATTAATCAGTGAAATATGAACTAACAGATAAACAATAAATTCTTTATCAATTTAAACCATGTAATTTTTTGGCCTTTTTTATTTATTGTGTTTTACCTCTGAAAAAAGTAAATTAAATATACATGTGACATCATTCCTTTTTAGCTCACCTGAGGTAATAGAATAAGTGTGGGAGCTTCTTTTTTACCCCCACATTTTCCACATTGCCTATTGTCTGGCATTGTTGCCGGCACCTACTGCTTTCACTGTCCCTAATTAATTTTTCATTAGTTGAACCAAATTTGGCATAATCCCTTTATAAACTTATCAAGATTATACAACTTGAGGACCATGCTTCCTCTAAAGGAAACATTGGGATATTTTTAGAATATGAACATCATTCAAGTTAGAAAATTTTCCTTTTGAATTATCTAAAACTAATACTCCCCTCCCCCCTCTCTCTCTCTCTCTCTCTCTCTCTCTCTCTGAAAACTGTCTTGAAACTAATGATCTCAATTGATTAATATATGATTGTGTATCATATTCATATAAATACATTGAAGCCCCTTAAATCTCAAAGAAACAGTTGACGTTTCAGTTTGTATTGTAGACCTGTCTGGTAGCTGTTGACAAAAAGCATGTGTGGGCTGGTTCATATGGGATATTTATCATTGACATCGAGACAATCCGTAGCAACAAGACACTAATGGACCACCAAGAAATTGTTGTGGACATCGTCTCGATAGACGATGGAAGGTAAACAATCTCTTTTATCTGTACCATTCTGTTATGAACTACATTGTACTACCGGATATTGTAGTATTTACATTTTCCAGTGTATTTGTTAGTGATAACACTACAAATTGATTTTGTATTGTATTTTTGTTGTCCAATATATTTCATTTATGATTATTTTGGTATTTAATCATACAGCTTCTGAAAATTATAGAAATTATAGAAGTAATAAGGTATATCATTCTTTGAATATTATGAGGTGATCAAATTTTGCTTTCTTGGAACTTGGTCAGCTTTATTGGATTTGATCACCCCCAATCATATTTGATCACCTCATGATGCTCAAAGAATGATTCCTTATACCTTACTTGGATTCTGCACTTACAGTAAAAGCATGACCTAATGATTTAAGCAGAAATTGGACACCTACATATTCATGTGACTTATATTTTTTCCCAAAGAAGCAATAAAATTAACTCTGATATTATTTCTTTAATTATAATTTTAATGTTGTACAAGCTGACTCCAAGTATTTGGTGGTTTGGTTTGTAGGTACGCTTTCACTGCCAGCATCAATGGGATTATCATGAAGTGGGACGTCCAGAAGCTGACCCAGGCCCAGCCACCCATCCACCTAGAAAATGTACGCGACCTACGCAGCATTAAATACCACCAAGAGCACATCTGGTGTGGTAAATATCCAGTTCTGATTTTATGGTCCCTGTGGTCTCTGTTTAGCAAAATAAAATGCATTTTGATTGGTCAGTATAAAAAAAAAAAAATTTTAATTATTCCAGTATGTTTATCTTGTTTTTGTTTTTTATTTTTTTTTTCCTGCCTACATACTTATATAAGGTACGTAAGGTATGAAATATCTATAAATGATTTAATCAAAGGAGATTCAAAAAGATATGAATGGTAAATTTTGGTGATAGGGACCTGGCAGAAGATTTTGAAGCTGAGTGGGAGTGGCCAGATCCTGCAAGAGCTACAGTTCACTGTGTCAGAGCCCAAGTTCCAGCCGGCAGAGATGGATTGTTTCATCATTCTAAAGGCTGAGGGAGAAAATACGAAGGACAAGGTGAGCAGAAAAATCTGTTTCATACTGAAATGGACGGTCACCATACTTGTACCAAAGTCTGTTTTTTCTGTGTAGTGGTATTTCTCTTTTCAAAATTGTTCATTAATTAAGAAATTCATATTGTGGGCTGTATTACCCTTTAGTGGAAAATGCATCATTTACAAGTGATATTAATATAAAGTGAAATTGAATATGCAGTAGAGTTATATATTCTCCACCAAAAAGATTTCTATAAATTTTCAATTTAATTTGTTCAGATTTGGGCTGGCTGTAGGAGAGAAGGGGAGATCTTGGTTTGGGACATTGATGGAACGGAACCGTCTCACAGAATCCAGCTAGACTGCCGGGGGATAAGTGACATGGTGGTTCAGGAAAGGAGGGTAGGCATGAAGCATAAAACTGTAGACTCTCTATCTGGTACTTTACACCATGGTACTTTACACCAGTACCGGTACTTAATTTGGTGATTTAACTGTTTAGCAACAAATCGTGAGCATTTAAAACCATAAATGCCAATTTCAAACTTTTCTTATAATTAGGGCCCCGCAAGGATTTGCGGGTGCCCTATAGTAATCACTCTGTCCATCCGTCCTTCTGTCTGTCCGTCTGTCACCCTTCCGTCCACAAATTTTCTGTTTTTTTCTAATAACTTTTTTTATGGTTGCCCAATCAAGTTCTAATTTGGTATGGTAGTTCAGTAGGCAGAAATACATATTTTGATGCTAAGTTTGGTTCTCTATGTCTTCTGGTTTGGAGCTGGGATGGTGGGGTAGATTCCTTAACTATGCATAAGAATGAATGGGCAAAGAGAGATAACTGCTGAGAATCTTACCATTGTATACTTGGAAGGCTGAGCAATATTTGTCCTTTGGAATTAATTAACCTTCAGCAGGAAGAAAATCCTAAGCTTTATCTTTATCTGTCACATTGAGATTAATTACTGCACTGCCTTTGTCTGCAAATGAACTTTGTTTTGAAGTTAAGGTCAATTTTGAATGATGTGTAGTATTGGGTTACATTCTTTAAAATATGGATTTAAAATATAATATTCATACTTTATTTTGGTTAAAATATCGTACACAATGATTTATAAAAATTTTATTGAATTCTCAAATCAAGATATATATTAAGATATCCTTTTTCACTATATTTTTTTTTAATTATTTATTTAATTTTTTTCTGCCTTTATGCTGTTAATTTCAACAGGTAATCAGATAATAACCCCATTCTGTCATTTCTGAAAAAAAAATCTTATTGTAAATTTAGAAGAAAAAGATGAGAGAGCAGAACAATCAATCCCCTGGGATTAATTATCTTGCCTGCTGCAGAGAGGCTTATCTCTATCTGTCATATGAAGATTAATGAACACCTTTGTCTGCAACTGATGTTTGTTTTGAAGTTGAGGTCAACTCTGGGTGATACAATGTATTTGCATTCACTGAAGGCTTGCATTTTATAAAACACCTGTTTAAATCTTTATTAAATACACATTTAATTTAGTTTTTTTATAAGACATGAGGTCATCCTTGTTTTATGCAGATACAAGGTTACTATTTAGAGTTTTTGGACATTCAGGAATTATCTTGAAATTTTAAAGAAGATTCAAAGTTAATAAAAAGAGGATGGAATTCAAAGTTTTTTTTCACTTCTCTATATTAATTGTCATAGCGGGGCCCTTCCTGACTGGTCAGTTTTCTAGTTTCATATAGTTTTCAACTGTCATAAAATAAAATTGAGATTTTATAATATGCAATTTTATGCAGTTTAAAATTCCTCATATGCAGTTGGGACAGTACTCTAATTAATAGCAAATGGGTAACCCAAATGTTGGCCAAATTAAGAGAATTGATTTTATCAAATTGTATGTCCCAACATGGATTCTTATGTGTAAATCATTTCATATCAAATTGTATGTCCCAACATGGATACTAAAATGTAAATCGTTTCATATAAATTGGTCGGTAAATGTAAATGTTAATGTTAATCAGTCGGTTACAATGAATTTCTTTCTCTACACAGATTTGGGCAGGATCCAAAGATGGTCGAATATACATAATCAACTCAGATTCCAAGAAAGCCTTTAGAACACTTCTGGCGCATGATGATGCTGTTCGCTCCCTTTGTAATGCTGAAAATCGGTACATACTCAGTGGATCAGGAAGCAGTGACGGGAAGATTGCAATATGGACGCCAAACGACACTCGCACCGAGTCGGGAACTTACATTGGAATTTAAACTTCACTGATAATTGCTGAGGTTTTTTTGGCAAGCACTTATTCAATGAACCAAAGGGCGTTAGTTTGTAACCAAATTTTTGTACAAATTTTATATTTTTATATTCTTAACCAGAGATAAATATAGGTCTAAATAGAAGGACAAATGTTTAGCATCAAATTGAAGAGCATTTCTAAAGAAGGGATTTTAAGGAAAGTCTTATTGTGTTTCTATTCTGAGTTTATTAACAGATGAAGTTTCTTGCCAATTACATTCATCTATCAATACCAGTCTCATAAAATCAAAATTATTTTTTTATAATAGAATTATTTCAGTACATGTGTATTTCACATATCATTATGGGTAGTGTGTGTATAAAAGTTGATCCATGCATTGAATTTTATTTTTTTAAATGAATGTAGATATTTTTGTAGAAGTTTACAAATAATAAAATCAATGTTTTGCATAGAAAATTGTTTTATTAAGTCTAGTCTTCCATTCAAATGTAAGCTGATATCAAACATTTATTTTTTCATTTAACATGATCTTTAATTCCATTTTGTTGAAGATGAAAGGTTGAAGAAGATGTAGAAAACTCTGTAGCAATATTTTTTCTCACAAAAACCAATTATAAAGTTATTTTTTTTATCCAGATTATCCACAAAATATACTCAGTATAACAATATATGTATATATCCAGAAATCCAGATTGTATATTTTTTGAATGATTTTTAAAATGATTTAGTTGAAAGCATTCCGTGGTTTACCAGTAAGCAGACTTACAGGTAAACAAACTTTTTGGGTTTTTTTTATTTGAATGATTGACATGCTATTTGATGGAAAATTGCAGTATTTAGTATGAAGTACATGGATGATAGTGTGTTTGTGTGTGTCTGACTAAAGTAAATAGCAAAGCTTTATAGATTTCTTATAGTTTATAAAGCTCAAATTAATCCATTTTTTTTACTCTCCAATTTAAGAATAGGTAGCTATTTAATAACATCAATGAATTTAAAATCTTAAATTCATCATTATACCACATGTAAGTCTGAGAAACAATGGCTTTATTCATTATAATTCTACATTTGTAAACTTATTTTTTTTTTTTTGCAATTATACAATTGTTATTTTTCTAGTGCTGTTAATAATTTGTTGGATTGGCATACCATTTTAGACTTGTTTACTGGTACTCACGTTATAGCTCTTTTTTCTCTGTCAGAAAGGTTTTTGTTTCAACTAAGGAATCAAAACCAAAGGACAAGTTTTCATATCATGAAAGTTATTAATGATTTAGCTATGTATAGAAAAGCAATAATTTTGGGGGTATATGAAATCCACATTTATTTAGAATTCCACTCTCATTTAGATTTATAATTTTTTTTTAAGTTAAGTTAAGATAAAACTTAGATTTATATTAAGAAATAAATAGCAGGTTAAAAATTAAAACCGGGATATGAACTTGGTTGGTCACATAATCAAATCCTGTGAAGCCCTTTGGGCTTCTCAGAAGACTTGATCATGTACCAACCAAGTTCATATCTAGGTGAACATTTCAACTTTTCTGTTTATTTACTTTTGAGAAGGGTAAGTCATTCAGAATTATCAACATAACCATGTTTTGTATGTTTACAATGATCCAACGGTCAAATGTTAAGTGTGTGTGGTAATCATTGTGACATCATGAAAAAAAGAATAGAAAAAGTTCACACAGAATTGAACATTTTAGCTATTCTGTAGGTTCATATATATGGAAACATGTTTGCAAATGTAGATATACAAGCAGAAACAGTATAATTATAAACATTATTTACTTGTTATTGAAACCAATGAAAGATCTGCATATAAATTTAATATGCCTACTTTCCTTTCTTTCATACATCATTGTGAATTATAATTTCAGTCTATCAGTTTTTGTTACAAATATTCTTTGCCTCTTGCCATTTTTTTTACTTATGGTACATGTAATATGTCACTTTAATCCTTTATCATTTTTGTCATATCTAATATTATATATTTATATAAATGACACCCTAGTTGATATAGAAAAGTGTATGTTATATTTTATTATTTCAATGAAATATAAAAAAAAACACTTTAATAAAATTAAGTATGTCTTTGAATCTATATTAACAGGTCCTATCACAGCTAGGGGACATAACCATGTACCGGTAATGAATACTATTGATATACATGTGTACATGTATATATTTCATTGTTTCTGAATTATATAACTGGGGTTGGAGTTTACTTTACACTTTTATTTCTTTTTAAAGATAGTTTTGATATTTACATGCATTATATTTATTTCTGTTTGTTATTTTTATTGTCTGTTGATAAAAATAATCGTTATCTTTATTTAAATGCCCATTATTTGTTTACCTATTTGTCCAATATTGAAATCCTATGGCCAGACTTTCATATGCTTACTATATATAGTTTAACTCAATAAACATTTCTTATTTAACGCATTTCACAAATCAGATGAAAAACTTTCGAGTTTTTGGAGACGTAATTAAAAATAAGTTGATTAAAAATGTATTGACACGATTTGACAGAAAAATTTGAAAGAAGCAATCTGAATGGTACTGGAATTATTCTTGATAATGAGATAAATTAAGCGAGTCAGCATATGATAAGTAAGGGTATGCGAGACTGGCCAATCATGTATGTCCAAAATTGAAGCAATTGAGATGCCTTTTTCATGTTTCAGTTTCCTTTTTCCAATTAAGTCTAGCTAATGATTCAATCAAGCAATGATTAAAAGTTTTATGACTCATTTTATATATGATCTGTGATATTATATTATTAATTAAAATTGATTGAAATATCATTTAATATTATGTCATTTATGTGGGGTTTTTTAAAGCAAGTTTATGGAATCAACCATGGGACAGAGATGCACCCACTTTCCGAAGAAAAATGAGCCAAAGGATTCTGTAGTTTGCACTTGTATAAAAACTATTCCTTCATTTACAAAATGGCAATGGCCATCACCTACGTTTCACTAGGTACACAGCCTTGCTCAATTCTCTTTGTTGTTGTTTTCTTTTTAGTCAGATTTTTTATCGCGTTTTAAAATGCAAAAATTTCGCGATATAACGCAAAACTTTCGCAAATAAACGCGAAAATTTAATATAAATATTGTCATTTCACAAAAGAACCATTATGAAGAACAATGATTGAAAACTCAATTTCGTTTTAAATAAATACTTATTATTCATTATTTTAATATTATCCGTTGAGAATATTTGATATAAATTCTCGTGTTTATTCATGAAATTTTTGCGTTTATTCGCGAAAGTAACACGTTAACTCGTGAAAGTTTTGCGTTATATCGCGAAATGTTTGCCTTTATTTGCGTTAAGTTTCGCTATTATTCTCGATTTTTTTTGGTACCTACGAAAATGAGCTTAATGGGCTTTCATAGAAATGACTCTCTTTGTGTAATGACAAGTTTTTATCAATTATCATTCGTAATTACAAGGATATAATTGTTTAATAATGTTCTATATGTGATATCGTCGTGACATTGATAGGGTCTAGGGTGGCGTTTTTATTTCAGAGAAATGTGAAAAATTAAGAATTTGAAAAAAGTTTCAATCCACATACTTTTTCTAGGTATTATTCATATTTAGAGAACATAGTTTTGTCCTCTAAATGCATGATATAAGTATAATATAAGTAAAATATATCTTTTAAATACAAGTAACAACGGTGTGAACATTTCCCATGCTTGAATTATATAATAAGTAAACTACAAGTGGAAAGTGCTACACCTAATTAAGTTTTGGATGGCTCTAGTTTGAAATAACAATATTGACATGGACATTAATGTCACATGCGCGTTCATTCGCGAAAGTTAAGCGTTTATTCGCGAAAGTTTCGCTCTTATTCGCCAAGCCAAATAAAAAGGTTCAAAACTTCATGCATAAATTTATTTTTATTACATTAAAAGAATTTAAATATCATAATCACAGGTGCTTGAGGACAGGACCGACCCCCCCCCCCTTTTTTCATCCCCTCACCCCCAAGTATCTAGACGATTTTTTTCCAAAATGTCTGTTTTAAGTCGTTTTGTGGAATAGACGTATATATATATATATATATAAGGTTATAATAAAAGGATAATTTAAAGAAAAAAATAGTTAAATCCCGAGGGGTCTAGATACCTGGGGGTGGGGGATGGAATGGGGGGCGGGCCTGTTATCAAGCATCTATGATCATAATGATAGTCGTATCTGATTACCGAAAAATACGTATAAATAATTAATAGCACATAAGTTTCATTTCAGATGAAATACGCATACTTCTTACATGAAAGAGAGAGAGAGAGAGAGAGAGAGAGAGAGAGAGAGAGAGAGAGATTAATAATTGTCATATTCGGTATCAAGCAGAATTCCGGGATATTTTTGTGACATGATATGACGAGGAGTTCGATTTGGAAGTCGAGTTTGTCCGAGATCCTTGGAATGCAGCCGTATAGAGACGTTTTACTCGCGAGTTGCAAGAGAAGGCTATCATCAGGTACAGTCCCTGAGAACCAGTCAACACGATAAATAGGTATGAAAACACCTTGATACCTAACCATTCGTACAAAAACCCAAACACCCAAGAGACCCCGGTGATGCTGGTCAGTTTGACAAAGATGACAAAGTCCTGGCGATTACGGTCCTTGCTTTGCTGTAAATTCGGTCTTCTTTGGAGAGATATGACAACACCTAGAAACATCAGAACATTGAAAATGACTACCAATCCCAGCGGTAGTGCAAAAACATACCTCACCATTTCTGTACGCGATATCCAGCAAAAGATGTCTCCATAGCCAATACCGTTACCTTGTATTTCACTGACAACAATATTGATGCCGACAAACGAAACAGAACAAAAGAAAACATAGAGAGTGTAACAGAAAAACCTGGAATTTGTGTGTGTGGCGAGAGGCATCGTTCGAGTAAAAACGTTCACCATGTGGAAACAGGATATGTTCATCCAAAAAATGACCCAAAGCCATGAGAAATGGATCATTATCCCAAGAACAGTGCATATCGTACGGTGATCCGTTTGGAATAAACCAAACTGGTATAGGAGATGTGCAATGATAAGACTGAGAGAGAGGACCAGAATTAGCTTCCCCGGAAACGTCCTAAGTGACTTGAACAAAGCGAATGTCACCGCCACATACAACAGACTGGCAACAGAAATACACGTACAGACCAAAGACATGACGCCTTCTACGCCGTCATAGCTTGACAACATGCGTGGTGTGGACAATTTCTCCATACTTTTCATAAATTTTTCCAAACAAACTAAGTATGAATCATTTGCCTTAAGAAACTCTGATTCTTGAAAACAAACGTCGATTTCGATAACACACAAATCGTATTTTGTTTTGCTTAAGAAGGTGGTATAGTTCTCTAAGGTTATAAATGGGCATATAAGTAACTTTGAAAAACGTTTTATATTTACGTTATAATTGAACTTCGAAGGACTGAGAGTGAACGCGCTTATTTTTTGTTGAAGAGGTCTCCCATCATAAGGGAAATGATAAGAACTCAGATTATCGAAATCTTCGTAGAATCGATCTGTTAGGATGTCAACATCATTGACCATTCCGAACATACTTGTAATGTAATCGACTATTTTCAAGACATACTCAATTCTACTCATTGAGTCGTAGTCATAATAAATCAGGTGGTAGATGGCATGGATAGGGGACGACATATTTACAATGGACACTTCGTAAACCTGATTCCAAAGAATCTCCCATACAGAACTTCCATGCCGTAGATAGTCTTTTATATAAGGAAGTAAGAATTCGGGCTTGCTGTTGGCGTCCATTGTAACATGTAAACTCAGTTCGTACATGTTCTTTATGTCTAAAAATACTTTGGAACACGTCTTCTTGTTTTTGTCAAAGGAGAATGGACTCGAACATTTCACCGACAAACATTGGTTCTGTAAGTAATAAATATAACTATGTGTTATGAACAGAATTACAGAAACAAACTGATATTAAAAAACAAAGTTTATCACGTCATTGTTGTCCTAAGATTTTTTTCTCCGATTGTTACGTTAAGGTGCTTTTCATAGCTTAAAAAAGCCGCCCTAATTGCGCTCTTTTTATTTCATCTACTTTAAAAAATTTGTTGGGATATTTATCTTTTCGTTGATATCTTAAATTCTACATATGACAAGTTACCTGGAAATAATCCATAATTTCGTCTGTTTTGCAACGACTCGCATCATCTGAGTCAACTACTGTTTCGTCTATTCGATCTGAAAATCTCAACATAGCTGTGAATGCCCCCATCACAAAACCGCCCGAGGTGGTAATATCGTCATAACTACATTTCATAAATGGGTCAATCTCATTGTTACATATATAACAGAATACGTTTCTATAGATTCCACGATATATATGTGTGTAAGATTTGCATGCCCTTTCTATGTCAGGATCATGTTGGCGCCATTTTCCGGTTTCGTTGCATTCTCGTACGAAACCGACATTACATCTTGATTTGAAAACGATATTGTCCAATGTGTTTTGGGGGAAGTGGAATAGGATATTACATCGTCGTTCGTTTACTAGTTGTTCTAAAAGGTCAGATATTGTGTAAGCGTATACCCCCATTCCATCGGGGCAGACGAGCTGCCCCGCAAATGATTGAATGTCACTCTCGGACGCGCCATTACAAAGGGCGCAAAACCGGTTCCGGTAAACGGTATCGTTGGCAATGACAGGAAGTGACGTATCCAAGGAACTAAGCATCTCTCCTGGTTCTTCGCACAACTCTCTTTCTTTAAGCCATGTGTACTCAGATTTACACTTCACCACTGATATTATTTGATTTAGGTGATGATTCACTTCAGATTTATCATACGGAAGATACTGAGGCAAAATACAGTCGACATTGGAACTAGTCTCCGTGACGTCAGTGTCGGCGTCAGCACAACAGGTGCGAGAAACGTGACAGTCTTTGGCACAGCTACAGGTGCCACAGCAAGACCGGTACGGAATGATGTCAGGATACCGAAGCCGGGGACTCAGTAGACAAGTCGTAGACATAGGGCAGTATAGGTGGTCAATTTGAAGAGTTCTGTACAGAATATCACTTGTCAGATTCAAATTATCCAAAACCATTTTTGTCTGATTTCGATCGTCTGCTGTAGGAAATTTTATCGTGCTGTTCGAATCATATCCTGTCGGATCTGGATTTATTTGTCTTGTTCCCAATGATCTTGTCTTCCGAGAAACAGTTTTTCCATACAGTGGAACCATTTCTGACTTTGAGTCTCCATGTTGTATGGCCGAGTAAGACGAATTCATTTCTTCAAGAACGTTTTCTTCATCAATTACCAACAACAGTTTCTCATCCAGAAATGCGTGTATTTGGCAATCCAAGAAAAATAAAATCATAAAGCGCAGAATACAATGGTGATGTTTCTTCATCTCTTCAACTTCACCCTATTTCCCCGCTCTCGTGACCCGATGTAATTACTACTATGACGACCTCAGGTTTTTATACTTCATCACTAATATTATGATCTATTTACACGTGCCCGTTAATGCGCCCATTACTTTAAATCCTCTAAAATGAATTGGTTTTGATTGAAATGGTTGACATGTTATGGAAAGATTGGAAAATCACACATCGATCAGAAATGGGAACCTTCGTTCATCGTCGTCCCTTATGAATTACAGAATAATTTCATTGTTTAAACGACCGAATGTTAATGTGAATATCTGTAGTGAATGCCAAAAGTTCTTCAGGACAGATTTTATACTTGCCTTTAATCAAGAAATCGACATCCATCGCTAGTTGATCAGTCAGTCCAAGTTTTAATTTATTATATGTACTATGATAAGAAAAAGTGATGTCAAGAACTTTTCACGTGGAGACCAAGAACAATGGTCCAAAACTAATGATAAAATTAAATGATGCCATGATTCATTCAAATAATTCTTATTTTATTTTTATATTTTGATCACAAAATATGTGTTATAAAATATAAAATGAGACCCAGCTATCATAATAACCTGAAATACATTACACTTTTAACAAATACATGTACATGTTCATCAGCAGATTTGATTATGTATACCCTTATGTGTACCCTAAAATTATACAAAACGATTCGCATTTTGGAAATGTGTGTTTAGAGAGTAAAAGGACAATAGAGCGAAATATGACAAAGAAATTAAAGCAACAGCTTTAGTGATAAAGAAACTCTGGGAAACATGATTCATGTAAGAACCTTCCAAACGGATGGTAACAGAGATAAAACAACAAGCTATACATGAATGAATGTAAAATATTCTTCAAACTGAGAGCAGTGTACCAATTATACAGCAGTGAAGACCTATTTATCTTATCTATATTGAAGTGACGGAAACATGTTAACCACCAAACGCGTTTCGATGAGTAAACTATGAATTAAGAAGGATGCATATATATTAAAAGGAGACTATACCACTTTTGCTTTCGCCTTGTTGTTGACTAGTGACAAAACTAATGTCAAAGAACAAAACAAAACACGAAAAACATAAACTGTAGAATTTAATTGTTTCTTTCTGTCTAGAACTTCATGGAATTCTTTGGCGTGAATATTCACTCGGGTCCTTTCTCACCCGTTTCATAAGAGATCATAGGCTAAAGAGACCATTGCAGATTACCATTACATGTATTGGTCGATATATTAAATTTTCATAAATAAATTTTCGTAAGTAGGACAAAATGAGACAAGCTTTAAATATTGAATCTATGATTCATAGCCCCCTAGATTTACACCGAATACCGGTATTTTAAGCAACTTGATGTTCATTGGAAACCACATAAGGAAATGCGGTACATGATTTGGACCTCCAGTGTACACTTTTGAGCTCAAAACATGTCAATTATTACTTTATGTTGTATTCAGTAGATTGAACCATTTTAAAAACTATGTAGATAATTTTCGCAAATCTCGACTTATGGCCGTTACTGATATAGTTTATTGGCTAACATCATGATTCTGATTGAATTAAAAAATAGATCGTTTTCCAATCATAACGGAACTTTGAATCTCTAAATAATAGAAATCGAAATTAAGAATAAAATTAATAGCTTCGATTTTTAATGTTTATTCAAAACTAATGAATATAAAGTCCATTAGAAAAAATTCCATGCGACTGAGCATCAAAATATTGGACTTTTTATCTATCAAATTGGATCTATAAAATGGTTACCTAGAACATGCACCAATGAAACAGAAAATAAAGCAATCAGTAATTACTAGTACAATAGCTTGGTTGTAAGGTATAATAAAGTTTGTATATTAAGTGAAGTCTCAGAGAATGAAAGAGGCATAGACAGACATACAGACAGAAGAAAATTTAAACATAAGCTGCAAAAATAAATCTTGAACTATATTGTCATCTTAATCGATCATAAAAGGTCGGGTTTTGATTTTCAAAGTAATGGGTTGTATCATACTTTTTTTTGTTACGAAAATTGATGTCTAAATGTGCTTAAATGTTACTGGATTCGTGAAACGATAAGCCCATATTTGTTTTGAAACAGCTGAACGGCGATGCAATCAGAATGCCTGGGTCTGTTTTACACTGAATCACGTAAATGACACTAAACTTGCTAACACCAATCACAGGGTTTTCGGCACGATAATGAAAATCCCATTAAAATGCAATACTTTTAGCTCAAAAGCAAACATTAGGTACTTTTTGCATTTTTTTTCCTACAATTGTCTGTGTCTCTTTGTTTGTTTTCATTAATGGAGTTGATAACGTCGAAAATAATTGATTGCTAGAGATACTGCAATCAACCCGTTACATCCTTCATCATTGGAAACAATAGAGTGTCTACTACTGCACGTAAATTACAGGTGTGATATCAGAAGTCGGACATCATGCTTTACATCAGGTATCTTCTTATCGTAGATTTCATCTTTCTATGTATGAAAGGAAGTTTCGGGGGTGACGGCACTACTGCCGAAAATGTAACGTCATTGAGAAAAGCCCTGCTGAAAGACTATGATCCATACCTGCGTCCGAGAAGGCTGCAGGAGGACCCTGTCATAATCAATGCCAGTTTTGGCGTCAGTCGCTTACACGACCTCAATGAAAAAGAACGGAAGATTTCTATACTGGGATATTTTAGATTTTCTTGGATTGATGAGTTCCTAGTATGGGACAAGGACAAACACCAAAACATCAGTGACATCGTGGTTAAAACGGATGATATATGGTGGCCCACCATAGGACTTGGAAATCCAATCGCTGACTTTGAGACAATGAAAAACACTTACGGCATTTTCCAGGTTTCGTTTTCTGGAGTGATTACATGGTCTCCCGGGGCTTTGTTTTCAGTGATGTGTGATATGAAATTACAGAAGTTCCCTTTTGATACGCAGACGTGCGATTTTGTATTCGTAGTACTTGGTTATACCAAAAAGGACATCGTTATAAACGCAAACCCAGATATTCTAAATGTCCAGGGAACCACAGAGTGGGACATTTTGGAAACCAAAATCCTCGAACTTCCTGGTGGGAGTAATGGACTGAATATTCGCTTCACGCTTCGGAGGAAGCCGTATTTTGTTCTTTTAACGGTGACTATGCCCCTGACATTGCTTTCAATTTTGAACATATTTGTCTTTTTAATACCCGTGGAGTCGGGCGAAAAAACCTCGTACGCCATCTCCACATTCTTGGCTTACTCTATTTACCTGTCTGTCATGGGGTCCTCCCTGCCTGATGACGCCGAGTCCATCGTTTATATGACGTTGTACATTGAGATAATGATGTTCCTAAGTGTACTTATTATGGCGCTGGTCATTATACAGATACGGTTGGTATTTTATCATGGTGACGACCCATTGCCTTGTTGTCCAGAAAACAGCGTGACGAACGAAGAAGACACTGACGTCATTAGTATAGACCTTAATGATAAATCGATACGTAAAGAAAATGAGCCCAGTAAATCTAAGAAAAGAACTTGGTCCAATAGTATGGCTATGATAGACAGAATATTGTTTGCATTTTTCTTTTTGGCACTTTGTACTTTTAATATCATTTTCTTTACTTTAATGTTACGATGATTTCATTACTTTGAAAAATGTTTATACTTTATATCATTGTATGAGAGATGATAGCGAGCGAAAAGAAATTAAAGCAACAGCTTTTATTGGTAGTAAAGAAACTGGAAAACGTGATTCATGTAAGAACCTTCCAAACGGATGGTAACAGAGATAAAACTAACAATATACACTACATGTATGAATGTAAAATATTCTTCAAACTGAGAGCAGTATACTATCAACTTTAAATATACAGCAGTGAATATCTATCTAATCGATATTGAAGGAACGTCAGAAACGTGTTTACCATCAAACGCGTTCGGTTTCGATGTGAGTAAACTATGAATTAAGAAGGATGCATATACATGTTTGTTTTCCCTCGGACTGAAATGTCACACTTTCATTGGTTTAAACATAGCACGTGTTTGCCTCATCTATCTATACTACTATATTAAAATAATAGACTCGAATTTTTGGGCTTTAATACCGAGAAATCGGAAGAGTACTGTATTTTGTTTTATATATTCTAAACATCTTTGGTACTTGAAGATTACCAATTTGTTTTTTCTCAATCAAACTTCGCTTATTAATAATCAACGAAAATTCTTTAAAAAATTCCGGAAATCATCTGAAATTTTTGGATTTTACAATATTGCACATGCGCATTACATTCACGCTAAATCACGGGAGGCTCTTTATTTTATGTTTCCACAATATCACATTTGCATGGATAAACTCAGAGACGATAAAACAAATGCGTGTAAATTTTCATTGAAAATTTGTCATTTATATATATATTTTCGGAAATACGGGAGATTACGCTAACTCAGTGCATTTAATATGAAAAATCCCGATAGTTCCGAATGTCAACTCAAAGCGAGTGAAAAAGGTTGCTGGAGAAAGTGTTGAACTCTTCATTAATATGATTTATATTTTTATATGAAAGGTATTTACAGCCTCAAAATGGTTTATTATGAATAATTTTCAATGCAGCTTCATTAATTTTCTCCAAAATCGTTTTTGGCTACATTACGGGTATATGGGAGGCATTTTAACTGTGGTATAGGCCTGTCCCGAGACACACTTAGATTATTCTAACTAGCAAAGTGTAGTGAAATTAATAGCATTATTGTAGGCTTAAAGCTTTATTACGTTAATGGCAACAATATGGTGTGTCGATGTATCTATTTCGTAAATTATGTCCGATATCATATACATTTGTAGGCCTACATTATATAAATAGTGCCTGTTTGGGAGGGTAACAGTTGAAATTGACACCCCGAGAAAACCATTGTCAACCGACGCGAAGCGGAGGTTGACAATGGTTTTCGAGGGGTGTCAATTTCAACTGTTATCCTCCCAAACAGGCACTATTTATTTTGTTATACTGAATGTCTTTTTTAAAATTTTACTGCTTTTATATAGGAATAACGTGAATTCTACAGCGAACCGTACGCGCATAATTTTCGCGCGCATGTAACATTTTTTAATGTTACCCGTTGCCAAGTGCGTTGCTAACGCTGAGGGTAATAGTAAATATTATTAACTGCGTCTTAACCAATCAGATTTCAGTATTTAACATGAAAGTATAACAAAACGAATTGTTACATGCGCGTAAATGATGCACGTACGGTTCGCAGTAGAATTCAAGTCATTCCTATAGAAAAGCATTTAAGTTTTCTTTAACAATTGACATTCAGTATAATAAAATAAATAGTGCCTGTTTGGGAAGATAACAGTTGAAATCGACAGCCCTCGAAAACCATAGTCAACCTCCGCTTCGCGGCGGTTGACAATGGTCTTCTCGGGGTGTCAATTTCAACTGTTACCCTCCTAAACAGGCACTATTTATATAATGTTACCCGTTGCTAAGTGTGTTGCTAACGCTGAGGGTAATAGAACGGATTATCAAGCGCGTGTAAACCAATCAGATTTCAGTATTTAACATGAAAGTATAATACTGTACAATGTCAACCCGTGCACGCACGGGTCAAAGTCTAGTATATCTCTATATAATTGTTCGGTGAAAAATACTATTAGGCAATATGGCCGTCATTGGCCGACGCTTCGCTTACTCATTTCGACATTTCATAGTATTTACTACATAAACAGCATGCCGTAAGTTCTTAAAGTATTTGGAGAAGTTGCCCTTTGAAATTCTTTAAAATAAGAGTAGTTGCCCTTAGAATATTGACGCCACATTGTTTTGTCTGGAGCAGAAAAAATGGCAGCGTCGAAATTTGCTCAAATCTCTGCAGAAAAAGGGAAAAAACATTCAAAATTGAAAGCAACAAAACATTGTAAGTAAACATGGGTGAAGCAAAGATTTTTAAAGAGTATTTGAAAGGTGAGATTGAAAATTTTGAAGAGTTTGTATGAGTTTTTAACTTAAATTGGACGAGATGTTAAGCATCTTGTACATGGCTTTGCGTAGATCATCGTTATTTGTGAATAAATATGTCGCTTGATAGTCCTCGGGATAAACAAAACACTTATTAGGTTAGTTACTGACTCACTACGGAAATATATTGGGTTGATCAATCTCATAGACGGCTCGGCTTCGCCTCGCCATCTATGAGATTGATCAACCCAATATATTTCCGTAGTGAGTCAGTAACTAACCTAATAAGTAATAATATTAAACGGAGACTATACCACATTTGTTTTCGCCTTGAGAGCAGTATACCATCAACTTTAAATATACAGCAGTGAAGACCTATCTATCTTATCTATATTGAAGGATGTCAGAAACAGGTAACTACCAAACGCGTTCGGTTTCGATGTGAGTAAACTGTGAATTAAGAAGGATGCATATATATTAAAAGGAGACTATACCACATTTGTTTTCGCCTTGTTGTTGACTAGTGACAAAACTAATGTCAAAGAACAAAACAAAACACGAAAAACATAAACTGTAGAATTTAATTGTTTCTTTCTGTCTAGAACTTCATGGAATTCTTTGGCGTGAATATTCACTCGGGTCCTTCCTCGCTCGCTTTATAAGAGATCATTGCAGACGACCATTAAATGGATTGGTCGCTATATTAAATGTTCATAAATAAATTTTCGTAAGTAGGACAAAATGAGACAAGCTTTAAATAATGAATAAGATATTCATAGCCCCCTAGATTTACACCGAATACCGGTATTTTAAGCAACTTGATGTTCATTGGAAACCACATTAGGAAATGCAGTACATGATTTGGACCTCCAGTGTACACTTTTGAACTCAAAATATGTCTATTATTACCTTTTGTTGTTTTCAGTAGATTGAACCATTTTAAAAATTATTAAGGTCTTCCGTTTCCAACTGAAGACCTTATTGTTATTCTTCGGATTCTTTTTAGGGTCTTCCGTTTCCAACGGAAGACCCTCTTGTTATTCTTCGGTTTCTTTTTAGGGTCTTCCGTTTTCCAACGGAAGACCCTTTTGTTTTTCTTCGGTTTCTTTTTATTAGGGTCTTCCGTTTCCAACGGAAGACCCTCTTGTTATTCTTCGGTTTCTTTTTCATTATTATTATTATTCTTTTTCTTTTCTTCTGACTCCTTTTTTGCTTCATAACTCAAAAGGTTTTAAACCGATTTTGATGAAATTTTCAGAGATTTTTGCAATTTGGCGTCCCTCAAAAATGTTAAAGTTTTAAAGAGAACGTCACCCCCGTTTTCACGTGACGTCATTTTTAAAAATTTCAAAAAGTCATTTTGTCCCGGACTTTTCTTAAAAACGCTTTAAGATAGAGGCTTAAAATTTTCAGTGATTATGATTTGGTCGATTTACCTCTGTAATAAGGCCGGAAGTGAAAATCTGTCACTTCCGGTCGAAACCGGAAATGAAACAAAATTTTCGAAAAAATGAATTTTCTGATCAAATCAAAAATGAATATTTGTTATGTAGAGCTGATTAGGCTGAATCTAACACTGAAAGCCGTATTAAAATCGGACGATGCATTACAGAGATATCGGGGTTTAAAAATTGATTTTTCCGGAAATTTTGATTCCGCGTCCTTGGTTTAAAAAATAGCGTAACGTTCAAAGTAAAATTAACTCGTACCAAAAATAATTGTTACTAATCGTACTTGAACACATTCGGATTTTTTTTTGTTTAAGTTTCAGCATTTACGTCACTTCCGTTCAAATTTGGCGGCCATTTTTAGATTTAAAAAAAGTGATTTTGTCCGGAAGAAATCTCCGTAAACTTTAAAGATATGGCTTTGAAATTTTTATTGATGATAGATATATCAATTTTATAATGTACTGGGGGGTTTAAAATTTTGTTCATCAAATTTTCTTAAAACCGGAAGCAGTTCTAATTTTTGGAAATTTTCATTTTTTTTAACAAAATAATACAATACTACAGTCTTATAGAACATGCCATGGTAAATTCAAATCTGAAATCCGTTGGAAAATCAGACGATGCATTACAGAGATATGGGGGTTTAAAAATTGATTTTTCCGGAAATTTTTATTCTGCGTCCTTGGTTTAAAAAATAGCGTAATGTTCAAAGTAAAATTAACTCGTACCAGAAAATAATTGTTAAGTCGTACTTGAACACATTCGGATTTTTTTGTTAAGTCGTTCTTGAAATCTGAAAGGTTTTTGTTAATTCGTACTTAAAATCATTCGGATTTTGTTAAGTCGTACCAGGAATAATTCGATTTTTTTCATCTTTTTATTTAAGTTACTCTTGTTATTGGTTTAAGAGCTCTGCTTCTTACAGGAACTTCAAGCTTTACTTCCGACATTAACGGAAGACCCACTCGTTGCTTTGCAACGAGCTTTGCTCTAGTTATTATTATACTTTTTCTTTTTTTTTCTGACTCCTTCTCGGCTTTATAACTCAAAAATTTTCCAACCGATTTTATTGAAATTTTCAGAGATAATGTGAAACTATTATCCCTTAAAGATGTTAAAGTTTTCTTGACAACGTCACCTCCGTTTTTACGTTACGTCATTTTTAAAATTTTCAAAAAGTCATTTTGTCCGCGGCATTTCTCAAAAACGCTTTAAGATAGAGGCTTGAAATTTTCAATGGTTATGATTTTGTCGATTTACCTATGTAATAAGGCTCGAAATGAAAATCAGTCACTTCCGGTCGAAACCGGAAGTGAAACAAATTTTTCGAAAAAATGAATTTCCTGATCAAATCAAAAATAAGCTGAATCTAACACTGAAATCCGTTTTAAAATTGGACAATGCATTACAGAGATATCGGGGTTTAAAAATTGATTTTTCCGGAAATTTTGATTCCGCGTCCTTGGATTAAAAAATAGCGTAATGTTCAAAGCAAAATTAACTCGTACAAAAAATAATTGCTAAGTCGTACTTGAACACATTCGGATTTTTTTTGTTAAGTCGTTCTTGAAATCGGAAAGGTTTTTGTTAAGTCGTACTTAAAATCATTCGGTTTTTGTTAAGTCGTACCAGGAATAATTCGATTTTTCATCTTTTTATTTTAGTTACTCTTGTTATTGGTTCAAGAGCTCTGCTTCTTACAGGAACTTCCAGCTTTACTTCCGACATTAGCGAAAGACCCACTTGTTGCTTTGCAACGAGCTTTGCTCTAGTTATTCTTTTTTTTCTTTTTCTGACTTTTTTGGAACGCTATTTCTCGAAAACTATCCAACCGATTCGCACAAAATTTTCAGGACGGATAAAGCATGATCGGCGCTACATATTATAAAATATTCAAATGATGACGTCACTTCCGGTTTCAGATATTGACGATTTTGTAAATTTTTAAGGGTCATTTTGTCCACGCATCACCTCCGAAACTAATCAAGATAGAAGCTTGAAATTTTCAGGGATTGTAAACGAATGTATGTAGATGTACCCCCATGCGTCCAATGATGAAAATTGCTAAAGGCCTCAAAGCTCGCCTGAACCTGAAAATTGGCACCAAATTTTTTCACGAAATTTTTGCACATTTTCTGTGATATCTTTTAATGTATAAATATTTAGTTTAAACATATCATGCAAAAGTTGTTTCAAATTACACGGGCTTTCGTTTAATATCAAGAAAAAGGGGCTGGCCCCTCAAATTAGGGGCCAAAATGGCTGTAAAGTCTTCTTACAATAACTCTTTACTGAATAATAATTTGTTATTAATTATAGAAGCAAAAATGTTCATTGTTAGGCTGTTTATTTATACAGTACCATACTTAAGTCATATGTTACGTAATTAGGGGTTTCAAGGGGCCAGAAATTCAAAACTTTGATCATTAATATCTGAAAAAAGAGAAATATTTTTAAAAGCAATGTAGAACAAAAGTTGCTCAAAATAATGTTTTGTACAGTATGCTACCTTAAATTTTTTTGTTTATGACCCCATTTAGGAGTTAAAGGGTCGGCCCCTAAAACATATTTGTACATATATCTCAAGAACGGTTAACATTTCTTGAACACTTGTAGAACAAAATATGTTTGTATTTGCAAGACCTTTCATTTGATATCAAGAAAAAGGGGCTGGCCCCTCAAATTATGGGCCAAGAGGGCTCTTATGTCTTCTTACAATAACTCTTTACTGAACAATAATTTGTTATTAAATATAGAAGCAAAAATGTTGTTTGTACATCTGTTCATCTAAACAGTACCATACCTAAGTCATAAATTATGTAATTAGGGGTTTCAAGGGGCCATAATTCAATATTTTGATCGTTAATATCTGAAAAAGGATAAATATTTTGAAAAGCAATGTAGAACAAAAGTGGTTAAAAATAATGTTTTTAACAATATGATACCGAACATTTTGTTGTTAGTGACCCCGGTAAGTGGTTAAAGGGTCGGCCCCTAAAATACAGTTGTTTAGATATCTCGAAAACGGTTGACAATTCATGAACACTTCTAGAACAAAACATGTTTATATTAGCGAGACCTTTTATTTGATATCAAAAAAAAGGGGCTGTCCCTTCAAATTAAGGGCCTGAAGGGCTACTAAGTCTTTTTATAATAACTCTTTTCTGATCAATAATTTGATATAAATCATAAAGCAACAAAGGAGCTTTTATTAAGCTTGATTTAAACTGAAATCTGTTTTAAAATCGGACGATGCATTACAGAGATATTGGGATTTAAAAATTGAGTTTTCCGGAAATTTTGATTCCACGTTCTTGGTTAAGGAAATAGTGTTGTGTTCAAAGATAAATTAACTCGTACCTAAAATAATTCGGAAATTGTTAATTCGTACTTAAACACAATCGATTTACTTTTTGTTAAGTCGTTCTTGAAATCGGAAAGGTTTTTGTTAAGTCGTACTTAAATAATTCGTATTTTGTTAAGTCGTACCAGGACTAATTCGATTTTTTCATCTTTGTATTTTAGTTTTCTTGCAATTGGTATAAGAGCTCTGCTTCTTACAGGAACTTACAGCTTTACTTCCAACATGAAAGGAAGACCCACTCGTTGCTTTGCAACGAGCTTTGCTCTAGTTCTTCTTCTTCTTTTTTTTTCTTAACACTTTTTGTGCACGCGATATCTCAGAAATGGCTCGACCGATTTGCATGAAATTTTTAGATCTTACTACCTATGTTATGAACCTTATCGGAAATTTTTTTGGTTGATGACGTCATTACTGTTCTTGATATATTGGCATTTTAAGGAATTTTATGGGGTTGGTTTGTCCAAGAGTGTTCTCATAAACTACAAACGATATCAATTTCAAAATTTCAGGGATGATAGACAAAAGATTGTTTGTATGCACAAAAGCATTCATGTTTGCCCAGCACAAAATACGCCGGAGCTCGATAGGGATCGAAAATGGAGATAAAAAAGCGTTGTAATTTTGCTTGGTTTTCTTAGTTTATCTCTTTTCTCGCAACTATTTTGTTAAGACATGTAGAAGAAAAAATATTTTGAGTTACATTATCTTTTGTTTGACATCAAGAAAAAGGGGCTGGCCCCTCAAATTAGAGACCTAGAACCCTTGAAAGTTTTCACTTTATAACTCAAAAGCGGTTAAGATTTCAATACGGCTGTCGCTGCAAAAGTTGTTCATTATGATCTTATCAATGTCGTAACAATAATATTTTGTTCGGGAATTGCGTAATATGAGTGTAAAAAGCTAGACTTATTACCATGTATTTGTGTTTTATTTGGCAAATAAACGGGGTATTTGTGCGTATTACTGACATAAAGGGTACCAGATTACATACGGAAAGTGTTTAAACATTTAGTTATTTTCTAGTGAAACACATTATGGACAAAAGAACTGCTTCTATGCAATGCATTTGAGTCGCATTTAAAATATAACTGGATTCCGAGCTGTGTATCTGAACAATTGCGTATCCGATCCCTTGCCCGCGGCCGAATGCCTATTTAAAAGAACAAAAATAAAGCAGCGTTCATTTGTTCATCAATAGTTTTGAAGTTAACATATTTTATTTGTTATAACAGATCATATGAAAAGGACAGATGTCAAAGTCGTAATACAACCATACTAGCTACGACGTAAGGGGTCAGTTTAAACACAAGGCGAAATAATTTTGTAAATATCTTGTCTAATCCGGTGGTTCTAAAAACATTGGCCGGATCAGGCAACATCCTGTTAAGAGGACAATGTTGCAAATTAATTATAGTATTTAATGCAATAGGTCGTGTATTCTTGCAAAATTTTCAATTCTCCTGTTATATATTAGATTTCATCGATCTTATTTACAGGACCAATTTTCATTTTTTTTTTTTTTTTGAAAACAATAAATTCATAACGGATCTTTTATCAATAGCTCTTTACTGAGAGATATTTTGTGAAATGTCATAAAAGCAGATATGTTAATGATTTTATGATGTGTTACGTTATAAAGTAGAGGTTTTTAGAAAAATGTCTAACATTTTAATCATCCATAGATCAGAAATGAAATATCTTTGGAAATGTAGTATAGAAGAAAAGATGCTCAAAATGATATACTAAACAATATTAAATCTTCAAAATGTTAAACGTTATTTATTATTCATTAAAAGGCCCCTATAAAGAGATAAGGAATCGGCCTCTAAAACTTTCTTTCCCATATATTTCAGGAACGGTAATCAATTTCTTAACACTATTGAACAAAATGTGTTTTTAATTAAAAGGCCTTTCATTTGATATTAAGAAAAAGGGGCTGACCCCTCAACTGAAGGGACCAGAGGGCTCTAAAGACTTTTTTCTAGTCCTTTACTCAGAGATATTTTGTGAAATGTCATTAAAGCAGATATGTTATGTTACAATTATGTATCCAAGCAATGTAATGATTTTATCGTGTGTTACCTAATTAGGTGTTTTTAGAGGTCAAATGTCTGTAAAATTAATCACCCATATATCAGAAAGTAAAAATCTTTTGAAATGCAGTACAGAAGAAAAATTTCGTTAAACAGCCCCTATAAGGGGATAATGGATCAGCCCCTAAAACATTTTCCCCATATATTTCATGAACAGTAAGGAATTTCCAAAGACTTGTTGAACAAATATGTTTAAAATTTAAAGACCTTTCATTTGATATCAAGAAAAAGGGAGTGACTCCTCAAATTAGGGATCAAGATGATCCTAAAGTCTTTTATCTATATAGTCGTTTACTGAGAGATGTTTTGTCATAGGATATAAAAGCAAAATTAAGTATAATACGTTTATATATCCTGATTTTCTCATGCGTTACCTAACTAGGGTTTTTAGGGGCCAGAGGTAAAACAATTTAATCTTTTCTATCTTAATTCGAAGAAATGCAAGTATTTAAAAAAGCAACGTAAGAGAACTTATAAAAAGCATTACAGGAAAGCATTAGTACTCAACTCCTATTTCCAGATCATGTTTTGTTGTCAAAAATTAAAGTCGATGACGTCATATCACCTTCCGAAAATCGGACGGAAGACCTCCTCGTTGCTCGCAACGAGATCGTGTCTAGTTGAAGATAATTTTCGTAAATCGAGTTATGGCCGTTACTGATATAGTTTATTGGCTGTCATCGTGATTCTGGTTGAATTAGAAACTCTATAGATCGTTTCCCTACCATAATAGAACTTTGAATCTCTAAATAATAGAAACCGAAATAAAGAATAAGATTAATAGCTTCGATTTTTAATGTTTATTCAAAACTAATGAATTAAAGTCCATTAGAAAAAATTCCATGCGACTGAGCATCAAAATATTGGATTTTTTATCTATCAAACTGGATTTATAAAATTGGTTACCTAGAACGTGCACCAATGAAACAGAAAAAATCAATCAGTAATAATAATAGCTTGGTTGTAAGGTATAATAAAGTCTGTATATTAAGTGAAGTCTCGGAGAATGATAGCTGCAGATCTGTAGCTCTCTGGTTGAAAAAATTCGGATAGACAAACCAGAGAGCTACAGTTCCAAGCGTTGTAAAAACCTCCGATTTACGCCGCCGTTTTTGTGTCGCTCGCTTCGGGAATTATATCCGACTTTAAAAGCATTCAACCGCCTAAAAAATTGGATTTATTAATTAAACATATAGTTTACCCTTACTCTGCTAACTTTGTTTTCCTTTCAATGGTTCACAACGGCCATCCTTCGCCTTGGAATGTCATCGTTTTAAAACACTCGCCTTATGACAGCCATGTTTACCTAGTAGCGAGATCTCGGGTGCGTCGATTTACCCAAATGGACCCAAATGAACCCAAATGGACCAAATTCAAGCGGAAAACAATTACAATAAAATCCTTATTACTAATATTATCACTTGTTTTAGTCATTTCATGGGGTTGTTAGCCGTTATTAAGAAAAATAAAGACCCAAATGGCGACCAAAATGGGGATGGTGTAAAAGTAGTCCAGGACATATGTCCCGGACATATATCCCGCGATGTCCCAATTTTCTATTTCGCGTCTAACTTATTTTCCAGTTACTTTTTTCAAAAATCGTTAATCGGATATCAAATGGCATCTTAATCTAAGTCGATGGTATTCTTTCTGCTTCTTAAAAAACACTAATAAGTTAAAAATCGCCAATTTTCCTTCGTAGAAAGTGTAAATGTAGTCCCGAGAAATCGACAATGTTTTTTTTATTTCCGGTTTTTGTTTTGCCTTTGTATATACATTAAATATACATATTTCTTTGTGCTTTTTCTTGTTGCTGTCTCTTTATCATTTGTTTATGGTAGAAATATTAATTATGTATCAACTTTTAACCTTAAAAGCAGTTATTTACACTTTTCCCTGCGGGACATTGAAGTTTACGTACAGCTGAAAAGATATAGTACAATTGGAAACCCAACAAAGTTACATGTAAGAGTTCCGAATAAAATTCACGTTTATCAGTCATTTCATATAATATTGAAATGAATTGAAAAATATATATTTGTAAGCAAATATTAGTATTATTATTAATAGTAATTTTATTTATATTACTTTGATACTAGAAAATGCGTTCAATCATTAATTAAATGATTCCGACAGCAATTATCTTCTCAAAATCATTGAATAATTATTTGATTATTTTACTTGTTGTTACAATAATTATTGTCTCAATATTAGAATTAAGATTCTCGACCGTGATTTAATGTGCAATTAAATGCGCGGACATATGAAAATGTATTGGATTATTTTGAAAATGTCCCATCCCCTTCCCTTAAGCAATTTTAAATGTGCGCGCAACCTAATTGCATCTGGTATGACCACGACTGGGCTAAAATTGTAACAATTAATGTCTCATCATTAATTTTCTTCATAAAATACCTTGTACCAAGGTCCGCATCGAAGCGTAGGGTGGACTTTTAAACTATTTTTCTAACAATAAAATGGCTCTTAATAAAGGAGGCCTCCAAGTGGCAAGAGCTGGGCAACGGTATTTGATATATAAATGATATACCGGCTAACATCCTTTACAGAATCGTTATACGAAATTGCAATATACTACCCCTGTTGGGTTTTCGGTTTTACTATTTCTTTTCTGTTTCTTGTGAACTGCGATGTCCCGCGAAGAATTGTGTAAACATTTATCTTAGGGATTGAGAATGACTTAATAATTATGTTTATATTTTAAAACAATATTTGATATTCAAATACAGTATATAAACATATAGAAATATGTATATTTAATGTATATACAAAGGCAAAACAAAAACCGGAAATCAAAAAAACATTGTCGATTTCTCGGGCTTTCGACGAAGGAAAATTGGCGATTTTTAACTTATTAGTGTTTTTTAAGAAGCAGAAAGAATACCATCGATTTAAATTAAGATGCCATTTGATATCTGATTAACGGATTTGGAAAAAAAGTAACTGGAAAATAAGTTAAACGCGAAATAGAAAATTGGGACATCGCGGGACATATGTCCCGGACTACTTTTACACCATCCCACCAAAATGGCGATTCAAGCGGAAAACAATTATAATGAAATCCTCATAATTTAGGGAAATTTGGAAAAATAAAAGTCGAAGGTCCAAAACAATAATTAAAATTATTTCAGTATATCTTTAAAAATTGTTTTTGAAAAATAAAGATGAGCATTTTATCTCGATTTGTAAAAGTATATAATGTATGTAATTATATTCAAATAATATAAATATATATATATTATATAAAAATAAAACAACTTTTTAAAATAATTTTAATTATTGTTATGGACCTTCGGCTTTTATTTTTCCAAATTTCCCTAAATTATGAGGATTTTATTATAATTGTTCTCCGCTTGAATTTGGTCCATTTGGGTCCATTTGGGTAAATCGACGCACCCGAGATCTCGCTTCTAGGTAAACATGGCTGT
Organism: Magallana angulata; assembly: GCF_025612915.1. Classification (NCBI taxonomy): domain Eukaryota; kingdom Metazoa; phylum Mollusca; class Bivalvia; order Ostreida; family Ostreidae; genus Magallana; species Magallana angulata. The sequence goes on along the minus strand of NC_069117.1, from coordinate 23,971,369 downwards.
CATAAGGCGAGTGTTTTAAAACGATGACATTCCAAGGCGAAGGATGGCCGTTGTGAACCATTGAAAGGAAAACAAAGTTAGCAGAGTTAGGGTAAACTATATGTTTAATTAATAAATCCAATTTTTTAGGCGGTTGAATGCTTTTAAAGTTGGATATAATTCCCGAAGCGAGCGACACAAAAACGGCGGCGTAAATCGGAGGTTTTTACAACGCTTGGAACTGTAGCTCTCTGGTTTGTCTATCCGAATTTTTTCAACCAGAGAGCTACAGATCTGCAGCTAGGAGAATGAAAGAGGCAGAGACAGACATTCAGACAGAAGAAGAAAATTTAAGCATAATCTGAAAAAATAAATCTTGAACTATATTTTCATCTTAGTCGATCATAAAAGGTGGGGTTTTGATTTTCAACGTAATGGGTTGTATAACTTTTGCAAAATAATTTATGTGGCGGCCGCCAGATATATAAGTGGCGGCCGCCAAATAATAAATGGCGGCCGCCACATAATTATCTGGCGGCCGCCAGATAAAATATTTTTCCTACATGGCACCAACGGGCTTCCGTACTACGCAAAAGCAAACATTAGGTACTTTTTGCATTTTTTTTCCTACAATTGTCTGTGTCCCTTGGAGTTGATAACGTCGAAAATAATTGATTGCTAGAGATGCTGCTATCAACCCGTTACATCCTTCATCATTGGAAACAATAGAGTTTCTACTGCTGCACGCAATTACAGGTGTGATATCAGAAGTCTGACAACATGCTTTACATCAGGTATCTTCTTATCGTAGATTTCACCTTTCTATGGATGAAAGGAAGTTTCGGGGGTGACTGCACTACTGCCGAAAATGTAACGTCATTGAGAAAAGCCCTGCTGAAAGACTATGATCCGTACCTGCGTCCGAGAAGGCTGCAGGAGGACCCTGTCATTATCAATGCCAGTTTTGGCGTCAGTCGCTTACACGACCTCAATGAAAAAGAACGGAAGATTTCTATACTGGGATATTTTAGATTAACTTGGATTGATGAGTTCCTAGTATGGGACAAGGACAAACACCAAAACATCAGTGACATCGTGGTTAAAACGGATGATATATGGTGGCCCACCATAGGACTTGGAAATCCAATTTCTGACTTTGAGACAATGAAAAACACTTACGGCATTTTCCAGGTTTCATTTTCTGGAGTGATTGCATGGTCTCCGGGGGCTCTGTTTTCAGTGATGTGTGATATGAAATTACAGAAGTTCCCTTTTGATACGCAGACGTGTGATTTTGTATTCGTAGTACTTGGTTATACCAAAAAGGACATCGTAATAAACGCGAACCCAGATATTCTAAATGTCCAGGGAACCACGGAGTGGGACGTTTTGGAAACAAAATTCCTCGAACTTCCTGGTGGGAGTAATGGACTGAAAATTCGCTTCACGCTTCGGAGGAAGCCGTATTTCGTTCTTTTGACGGTGACTATGCCCCTGACATTGCTTTCAATTTTGAACATATTTGTCTTTCTAATACCCGTGGAGTCGGGCGAGAAGACATCCTACGCCATCTCCACGTTCTTGGCTTACTCTATTTACCTGTCTGTCATGGGGTCCTCCCTGCCTGATGACGCCGAGTCCATCGTTTATATGACGTTGTACATTGAGGTAATGATGTCCCTAAGTGTACTTATTATGGCGTTGGTCATTATACAGATACGGTTGATATTTTATCATGGTGACGACCCATTGCCTTGTTGTCCAGAAAACAGCGTGACGAACGAAGAAGACACTGACGTCATTAGTATAGACCTTAATGATAAATCGATACGTAAAGAAAATGAGCCCAGTAAATCTAAGAAAAGAACTTGGTCCAATAGTATGGCTATGATAGACAGAATATTGTTTGCATTTTTCTTTTTGTCACTTTGTACTTTTAATACCCTTTTCTTTTCTTTAATGTTACGATGATTTTATGACTGTGAAAAATGTTTATAGTTTATACCAGTGCCTGAGAGATGAATATACCATCGAAAAAAAGAAAAAAAAAATTAAAAAAAAAAAAAAAATATATATATATATATATATATATATATATATATATATATATATATATATATATATATATTATAATGTTGTTTTAAAAGATGCAGTTAATCACATAGACATGTCAGATAAGCGGTACTTTATTCTGATTACCATGTGGCTCCAGAGGAACGGTGACAACAGCCATGAAATTGCAAACTTCTGTCGATAATGACATCATAAATATCATTAAAATTCATTTCTGACATTATTAGAAGCCTCGATCAAGATTGCAAACCCAATCTCACAGACCTTTCGTGTTCAGTCCATTCACGGATCATGGTCAATTTAACTCCTTGTCTGTTCGTTTTGTTCAGTAAAAAGAACTTGAAGTTAAAATTGCTTTCCTCTATAATGTCGGAGGAAAATCATTATGCTCTTGAATCATTTATACCCCGCAATTAATGTTATATTTTTTAAGAAATAAAACATCGTATAACAAAATACAGATACATTTATTTTTTGAAACCTAAATTATGATTTACGATATCTAGGTGTGTTTCAGCACTGTAAGTCGGTTAGTTTGAGCATGAAAAAAAAGTAGTGACCTACAGTAGTAGATTATGCATGCGCTACTTTGACCTCTTGACCCATAATGATGTTATGCAGAAATAACAGCGGATTGCGCAAACAGTGTTATATAAGGGAAAACATTTGCAAGTGTAAGTATATATATATATATATATATATATATATATATATATATATATATATATATATATATATATAACTCGGTTACTTATATTCATCCATTACGGTTATCCCTAATAAAATGAAATACGTTAAGCACAGGTACCCGACATTATTAGTAGTATAGCTCAGTGGACTGATTAAAGATTGGAATTTGTCAAAATACAGTTGCCAATTTTGCTGATGATTTTTTAAAATAATTTAATTCTGGTTGTAACGCGGCATTTGATTGGATAGAAAAATTTAGTTAAATTTGTATAACCTGGGGCGCTTTCCATTAACGTTGCCTCGCCGGCGACGTTATCGGGAAACGGTGACGTTAATGGAACGGTTGGCAACGTCACAATGATCCAACGATGACGGTTGGAGCCTAAAACTGATACTTATCTTAAAATTTGATCAAGAAATTTTGGTTATTTGCAGTTTTAATGTATTTCAATGTAGTAAGACAAATTGTAGTTTTGGAAATACTGGTTATGTAGAATATGATAACCTCGACGCCATATTGTTTCCTATTCGGCAACGGTATATTGCGTTGCCACAATCGCTCGCCGGCGACGCGCGTTCCAGCAATCGGCGACGAAGGCAACACCGGCAAATCCGGCGATGCCGGTTAAATGGAAAGCACCCCTGGTTTGCACGTCACAAGACACGTCACAATGCACCAACGTACTAATTCACTTGACGTTACATTTGAATTTTGAACAGATTTATATCATTTTTTAAAGTAAAACGGACTCAATTTGTACAGCAAATTCCAGAAAATTAAATTATAAGGAATGAACTCAATATTTACCCAAGTTATACTCGTATAACCTGGGTTGGAGCAATTTACGCTTTTTTATAATCCGCTTCGCGGATTATAAAGCGTAAATTGCCCCAACCCAGGTTATACGAGTATAACTTGGGTAGACATTGCGTTCATTTCTTAAATGAATTTACAGTGTAAGTTAACTGAGGATAATTTTCTGGATTTTGTTTGGATTTGATTTTACTCTTGTTAAGATTGTGTTATGGTTACTGATCAATATATGTTCATTTACGGCACACCAAAAACGTGCGCGTTATGGGAAGATTTTAGAGTTACTTCCCTTAGCATGTTGTGAACACTTGCTAAAAGTATCAGAGGTTTTGAAAAATTTTCCCAGTATATGTTCCTTTCTACTTTTTATAATATACATATAGTCCGTGGATTATTTTAGCCCCGGTTCACGAACTGGAGGCATTCAAAGAAGAAAAAGGTTTTTCCCTTTTATGGAAAAATATAGCGTACGTTTGACCTCTAGTGAAGTTCTTAAAATTGAATATTCAATCATTTGAAGAAAACGAGCTGAAAGGTTTGAATATTCAATCATTTGAAGAAAACGAGCTGAAAGGTTCCGTTTGATTAGAATTTAAGTCCATTCGTTGAAATTTTGTTTGCCCTTTCTTACAATTTAAGTCCATTCGTTGAAATTTTGTTTGCCCTTTCTAACAATGATGTTGTTATTTTTTAACGCAAAAGACCAACAAACACCGATTTGGATAGTAACATTTGGGGGATTCGATATGGTGCCTCGACAAAGTCCAATCACCAGGTTCCACAGGATGTTATCGCGTTGATACTGACGTATTGCTGTCATCCATACCAGTGCCTCAGCCTCCGGTTCGTGAGCACTTTATCTGGAACTGATCCGTTTGTAGCACATGCCGTTTATTTAACGATTAGTTCAGAGAGTTGCGCAGTTTTGTAAATAATTGTCAATCAATGTGATGTATTTTATCAATCGGTACTAGATTTTTTTTATTGCTTCCGCAGTTTGATATCAAAAATGATATCGCAACGTCGTTCGTCCATCCAGTAAAACGCCATTATTGAAATATATTTTCATCAATCAAGTATGATTCTCTGTATTTCCTACAGATATTGATTTTAACTTATTGTTCCGTAGAAACTGACAACACTGAAATAATCTAAACGCCACGTTTATTGATTGGTCGAAACCTTCACCGATTTAAGAAAAATCACGGACTGCACGAACATACTAACGGTGTACATGTACATTAACAATAATTTAGTGAATTTTACTTAAAATTTTCAATCATCAATTAAACAATCAATTAATTAATTTGTTAAAGGAAAGATGTAATGCGGGTTATGTATTTTTTCTGCAGTGTCGCCACCTTCATACTCCGCGTTCTTCAAATTAGGACAAAATGCCTGTATAACCTGACTTGATAGATCTGCGTTGTAGAACTTGGAAGTGCGACGGTTCCGTGCATTGAAAAAATGTGCCAATCCTTGTAAAATAATCCTACCCACACACTATTTGTTCGCACGAGATGTATTTCATTTCACAACTCATAATTTGAAAAAAAAAAAAAAAAGATGACAAATTATGTTATACGCACATTATTTGATTATGTGCTTTTTTAAAATTACATGTATTTATTTTAACATGTATATAAATGATCAATTTTTCGTGTCAACTGCCTTTAAAATAAATGTAATATTCACCATTTATCAAACAAAATAGGTTTTAAATATATTCATTTCCTAACACGTTGATTTTTTTAAAATAAAAAAATTCAAGATTTTCCCCGACTTTAACCCCCGCTTTTATATGCGGGTACATCTTACAACAAAGCGGGGGCAGGGTCGAAGATTAAACATAAAAATTGAAAGAAAAAAAACTTTCATTGACGGCGCATAAATTGTTCAAATATTTGATATAAAAAATCTTTGTCCAATTTACGAAGCTCGTTTATTTCTCTCTACAAGTATCGATGCCCTCGCCAATGAGTCCCTCATGTTTATGATTCTCGATCTTCACGAGACTTTAAGATACTTCACTTTCCGGGTTTAGTGTAGGCAAGAAATATATATAATTTCAGTTTATCGTTAACATTTGATATAATAATATTTCGTAAAAAATAGTACAGAAAATAAGATCAGGTCCAAACCAAGCGCTCCTATCTATACCTACTATAATTTAATTCTGGTTGTAACGCGTCTTCTGATTGACTAAAAAAAATCATTTTATATTGAATAAAGAATGTTGCCTACGTCATAGTAAGACTAATGTCAAAAATGTATCAATCCGCCTGACGTTACGTTTGAATTTTGTACAATTTGATATCATTTTAGAGGTCAAATGACTGTTTTTATCTACAATCAATAGCCAAAAAAATTGAATTATAAGCAATGAATGCAATATTTATTAGTTTTATACGAAATAAAATGGTTTGGGGCAGTTTACACTTTTTTATAAACTGCTTCGCGGTTTATAAAGCGTAAACTGCCCAAACCATTTTATATCGTATAAAACTAAAAAATATTACATTCATTCCTTAAATATTAAAATAATAGACTCGAAATTTTTAGCTTTAATACCGATAAATCAAAAGAGTACTGTCTTTTGTATTTGTTTTATATATTTTAAACATCATTGGTACCTGAAGATTACCAATTTGTTTTTATTCTTTCTCAATCAAGCTTCGTTATTTAATGAATGAATTCAATATTTATTTGTTTTGAACGATATAAAATTGTTTGGGGCAGTTTACGCTTTATAAACCGTGAAGCGGTTTATAAAAAAGCGTAAAATGTTTCAAACCGTTTTATATAATATAAAAATAATAAATATATAATTCATTGATTATAATTTAATTTTTTTACTCTTCATTGTAGATAAAAACGGTCATTTGACCTTTAAAATGACGTAAAATTATACAAAATTCAAACGTAACGACAGGCGCATTGATACGTTTTTGACGTTAGTCTTACTATGACGTAGGCAACATTCTTTATACGATATAGAATAATTTTTTAGCCAATCAGAAAGCGCGTTACAACCAAAATTAAATTATTTAATATTTATTCGTTTGATGAGATATCGGCGCTTCTGATTGGTCGAAAAATTTCTTTGATACCTGCATCAATAAAATTTTTGCCGGATCTACTTTTCTCAACTGCTCTGATCTAACACTATTTATAGAACGGGAATTTCCAAAATAAACACTGTCAACAAAGTGTAAAGTTGTGTCTGTTTTATTGTCAGCAAACAAAATACAACGTTATAAACATAACAACTTGAAAGTCTAACCTTCAAAAATAAACAAAACACAATATCTTATTCACGAAATAGAAAATTAAGCGTCTTCTCACGATTTCGTCTGCTTCAGATCAATCAACATTACTGCGAGGCTGGCTGTTCCTTTTCCAGAATAATCATAACGAACATATAGGCCCATACACTTTCACGGTAACACTGCTGTTCAAACTTGGTAACGATGATTTTTAAACTTACACAGTACCCTACATGATCGGTCATCAGAAATTCAGAATAAGAATCGTTATGAGTACAATGCATCAACTCCTTCGGCGCATTCCAAGCTGCAGATACTATAGTATACCATTTAAGTACATCACTGGCTATATAGTTACCACAATGTTTACAAAAGTCGCTTATACATACTATTCTTTGTCGACATATCAACTATTTTCGTCCACGATCGCCTCTCCTTGGATGGTTACGTCCAGTTGCATTTTCCATCGATCTCACATGAAAACTAGTGTTATTACGAATTTTTCTGCACAGTGAATAATATCACAAGCTATCGCATGTATTTTCCTTTCGTTTTTAATTCAGCCGGTTCAGATTTTAACTCACTATTTGTGTTTAATTTATTAAATTCAGTTCAATAGCTCTGCATCAGCTGAAGGCGCATCCATTTTGAATATTGTTGCTGTTGTTATTTTGTATTCATACGCGCCACTTCATTTACATTATTTACATTTTTGATCAATGACACTTCACATTTTTTGATTTGAAAATGTTTTATTAAATGATAAGAAATGAAGATAATAATTTTTCTATTGATCGGCGTATCAAAGAAAAAATTGACCGGAAAACTTTTTCATCAATGCGCGTAGCGCATTGATGAAGTTTTCCGGTCAAATTTTTCTTTGATACGTCGATCAATAGAAAAATTATTATCTTCATTTCATAAATCAACGAAAATTCTTTTTAAAAATTCCGGAAATCGTCCGAATTTTTTGGATTTTACAATCTTGCGCATGCGCATTACCTTCACACTAAACCACGGGAGGCTCTTTCCACAATATCACATTTGCGTGGATAAACTTGGAAACGATAAACAAAAGCGTGTAAAATTTCATTAGAAATTCAAAGAAATTACGGGAGATAACTCTAACACAGTGCATTTACTATAAAAAATCCCAAGAGTTTCGAATGCCAACATGGTGTGTAAAAAACGTTGATTGAATTCTGCAATAATACATGTAGAATTAAACTTTTCGAAGAAATGTATTTACAGCATCAATATGGTTGTTGTGAACAATTTGACTGTTATTTTCAATGCAACTTTATCAATTTTCTCCAGAGACATAAATAAAATGTTGTCTATGTCTCTGTTTTCTCCAAAATCGTTTTGGGGCGATTCTGCAATTTTTTGCTACATTCCGGGTATATGGGAGGCATTTTAACTGTGGTGAAGGCCTTTCCCGAGACACAGTTAGATTATTCCAACTCAGCAGAGTGTAGTGAAATTAATAGCATTATTGTAGGCTTGAAGTTTGGTTATGCAAATGTCAACAATATACGGTGCTTCGATTTTTCTATTTCGTAAATGCCCGATATCATATGCAATGTCAACCCGTGCGTTCACGGGTCAAAGTCTAGTAGTGATCTTAGACTAACTTTTCAGCATGAGTTTTTCTGACTTTTCCCACTGCTGCAGCCATCAGGATACTGTGGAATCATTCAAATTCGTGGGGGTCTATTTCCGGGGATTGCTTAAATTTTACAGATTCGTGGGGACCTAATTTCGTGTACCGGTATTCTATTAGACCTACAAAACGAGTTACGACTTTCTAACCCTAATTTATTACTTCGTGGAAGATGTCAATTCGTGGATGAGAGGTACCCTTGAGAATTAAGCCTCCATGAAGTCCAATGATTCCACAGTAAATGGCCGGTCAGTTGTTTGTGTTTTTCATTTCTCTCTTCAAATGAAGTTATTCACATATTTCATGGTCATATATATATATATATATATATATATATATATATATATATATATATATATATATATATATATATAAACAATGTTTATATATATATATATACACATGTACAAAATTTTAGGCATCTCTAGTCCGATTCCGCACAAGTGATCTGTCGTTTTAATTGCTTACTCAACTATAGATGCAAGGCAAAGATTGCAGTTAAAAAACTTTTATTTGATCTTTTTTTTTTTTGGTTTCCAGAATGCAGTTACAAAACGCTTTTAAAAACAGCTGTATTTTACTCATAGCCAAGGTGTCAAATGGCTTATCTCGAGATTTCTTTCCATGGAATATAAAAAAACTTGTCAGATGGTAAACAAGTTTACATTTGTAATTACACACTCTTGATAAAAACATATTAAACGCATTAACAATGTTATTGAAAAATACAATACAATACAAAAGAAAATAAAGTTACAATATTGGACTGCACTGTTTGATGACGGATTTCTGTTGTTAGATCAAACGAGCTTCAGGCTTTTGGGTGTATGTGCCTTTTAGATGGTATTAAGGCACATACCCTATCGCTAGATCATGTTTTCTTTAAAGTTGCCCAAGAAGCGATTCACGTCATACTCTTCTGTGCTTAGATGGAACAAAGTGCAGAAGTTGAGGAGTTTCTCTTTGGCTTGGGCCACGTTTCCGGCGTGGACTGCAATGTTACACATTGGCTCTTCGGTCTCAAAATCCACGTCTTCGATTTCGTCTTCGATGGCATTGTAGCGGATGTGGCCCATGGTGTGTAGATTTTTGATGAGATCGTATGTCTGAGAGTTCTTGAAGATTGGCGCATGAACGGATGGCACGCACATGACTCCCATCATCTGGTAGCGTGGCTTGGGTTTGTTGATCAGAGGTTTGATTCCACAAGCGGTCATGAAGACACAGCGGAGCAGATCAACACCGTAGATCTCCTTGATCCAGTCTCTGAGATAGAATCCTCCCATACGGGCATTTATTTCGATCAACTTTGGTCCCGCGGGGGTCATTTTCATCTCCACGTTGAAGGCGCCACTGACTAGGCCGATTTCGACACAGCACTGGTAGGCTGCTGTTACAATCTGTCCCACCTTGTCCTTTGGCAGACAAGATGGCATGCAAGCGGCGGTTTCTGTGAAGAAGCCCTTCTTTGTTGGTCCATTGTCAGAGACAAAAGCGGCCACTAGTTTTCTGTTGTATAGAACGACATCAATGTCGTGTTCGGTGCCCTCCAGATATTTCATCATCAACATGCTGTTGCCATATCCAAGGCCAATCCCTGGGTGGTCCTCCTCACATGTTAGTTTTTCTTGTAGGCTACTAAGATGTTCCTTAGCCTCTCCCATGTCATGTACAAGTTTAACCCCAACGGCACTGGATCCGTATTCCAGTTTCATTATGGCGGGAAATTCGACGCTTTTCTCAGCATTCTCCAAATCGCACTCGTTTTCAATGTGGTGGCATCTCTCAGCGTACAGATACGTTCTGGGGAAGTGGGGTATATCTGCAGTACGGTCACACAGTGTGTTCTGTGTGGATGACTTCTTCTTGGCGATCATGGCTCCTTTTAGGCCGATGCCATCAAGGTCCAGCATGTCGCAGATGCGAGCAGCAAGAGGCACGCAGTCCTCCCAAAAGGTGCAGCAGCCGTCTAGTTCAGCTCCATGTTTCAGCAGCATCTGAACGATGTTCTTAGCATGGGTCTCATCCTGGGTGTGGTCGGTAAAGTCGTACTCCAGATACCTGGCCACATCGGGAATTTCATGGTTGGGCAAGCAGTCAACCAGGACGACCTATAAAGCGTGAAAAACAAGAATTTCAATTTGCGACATTTTATTCAATCATAGAACAAACATTTGAAACGTCAAAAATATTGAAACTTACGCGGATGTTTTCTTTCTTGGCGGCTGGCCAAATGAATTTCTTGCTGCTTCCTCCGGCTCCAACGACGACGACGACTTTGCCGGACATGGCGTACCTCTGAGATCTTTCACACATTGTCTGGATGAGTGGACCGACGGAAAGGCCGGCGAGGTCTGGGTTCATGAATTCGTACAGCTGACAGTTGATGGTACAGTCATGGCTGTTCACCTCGATGCCAATGGGGGCATATACGCCATTTCTCTTGCTCAAGATGTAATCGATACCTGCAAATCATTTATAGAAAAGTTATCATCTATTTACAAGCATGTTATCCGTATACAACTGCTTAATCAAATTATACTTCAAAAACGCGCATGAACTTCTAACGAGTATCCCTCACCAATTACGTCGGTCTGAGCGCCGACATTTCCCTTCTCTTCTTCATCGAGTCTGTTCTCGTGTTCGATGATTCTGCGCAGTAGGGTTTCTGAGCCCTCCTTAAGAGTTTTCTTAAGATTCTCGGTCTCGTTCTCGAGACCCCACTGTCTCATTGTGGTCTCCAGCGACTGCGGTTTGGTATTGTCGCCGTTGATAGGACTATTCTTCTGTCCAACTCCACAAATGTAGCTGGTGGCTTCTGGGTTATCACCGAGGCCTCGGCAAACGTTCACCCGTAATCTAAATGAAAGGCCCTCGGTGCCAGCCCCTAGTTAAAATAAAATGAAGAGAAAACCGGTGAACTTGATATTCCCAGAACCAATTTTAATTTTGCATACTGTACAAATAAATAGATCTAATATTTTTTGATATTCAAGAAAATTCAATTTTAATAAATTTACGATATATGTATATGTATTGACTGACCAGTGGGTGGAGCATGGAAGTCCTCCACCAGGACACAGTCCTGGGGTTCTATCTGAGAGAGCAGGTCCAGGACTGTGCGAGAGATTCCTTCTGTGTCCTCCTTGTTATGGAAGGTCACGCCTTGACTACCGTGCCACATCACTCCAGATGGCTTAACAACAACCTGAAATATTGAAAGTAAATTTTAAAAATATTTTTTCAGGTAAAATATCATGAGTACTCGTCAATTGATTTTTTTTTTAAATATAATTAAGGGAAAACAACTTACCCTTTCACATTCATCACTTAACCTGGCAAGGAAGCATACGACTTCGTCCACTACCAAGTTTTCAACCCCGACTTTCTGGTTCAGCTTGTGCACCTTAATGGCTGCACCCTCGGGTGCCTCGTACTCGTAGGGCACCCTGTAGCAGAAAGCAAGCGTGTCGGGGTATCCAACTCCAGCTTCGGCCATCTGGATTCTGGTCAAAACCTTGTCGTCAGTTCTTCTGACGAGGTTGAGTGAGCTTGATGTTGGGCAGTCAAGGTCCTTCTCCAATTCCTCACCGTCATTCCTCTGTCCATCTGTAATCCCGCGTGTGAAGAAGTCCATGAAGTAAGTTACTCTTCTGGGTGGGCTGAACACATCTAGGTAGGTCCTTCCGCCTCGGTCGAATGTGATGGCCTTGTGTACGTACATGGTCCTGAGGTTTTTGCCACGGTCGCTGTCCTCGGTAGTCAACCAAGTGGTGGACATAACCAGCATCATGTCACCTGGACAGGTGCGACCGCCTTCCAGCAGGATGGCCATACATTCGACGGGGGAGGAGAGCACTACGATGGTGGCCCCAGACTCTGGTGGGTCAGATCTTGGGGTGTGTGTTCTGTCTTCAGTTTCTGGGTAGTTGGTCTCGTAGAGAGTGTACTGAAGAGCATCGTAGTAACTGTAGATGTGTTCATCTTCTTTTGGGACGGGTACAGAGTTATGGACTGGTCCGAGTTCCACGTTGCGGTCCCACTCGCAGTAAGAGCCGCATGTTGTTGTGTACTTGTCGGCGTTTAGTGTCTTGAAGACTCTTGGTTTGTTCTTCTTTTTCTGTAATAAAACAAAATTTCTGAATTCTCTGAGTTTGAATTCAATTATTTCTGATTTAATCTGATTTTTTTCGATTTTTTTCACTACCGGTAACTTTGTTTTTTAAATTGTACTTCTCTTAAATTATATCGCTATCAATTCAATTTTTCATATAATTTTTTTTAAAATTATTGAGTTTTAATATCTACCGAGATGCAACCAGAAATTTTACACAACAATCCCCCAAAACACTTTATTGTGGCCATTCTGTACAAGTCTTGTGCACGTACACTGCAAAGCGCAGAGTTCAATATGAGACAAGAGAAATTTCCAGTCAACTCGATTTTCTGTCATGTTGGTTGAATATTATTATTATTATTGCAGAAGACTAGAAGAGCGATGAGAGCTAATGTTAATAGGCTTCCAGTCTGCTCCAGTCAAGCCCCACGAGAAAAAAAAAACGTCGGGCCATCGCGGAAGAGGGCGGGTCCTTCAAGTTTCTAGGAAGTGCAGTAATTGATCGCATGTTAAACCAATAACATTGCAGTATTTGGCAAATTCGCCAATGAAGTTCGAAGAGCTTTGGGTTATATTCAAATTAATTAAATACCGGCCGTATAACACAGACCAGCTGTAGAGGATCTTTAATGAACAAAGTTCACGTGAATATTCATTACAGTTTTTTTCTCATTTTAGAAAAATAGCCATCGTTCATGCGCGATGTCGATGAATCCGAAACGTGATAACAATTTTTCAAATGGAAAAACCCCAAGAACCAGTCATACAAGTACAAACATCACGTACTTTAAAAAACAAGAAATATTTACTTAAAGAAGCGGGGTTTTGTTATACCTAATATCGTTTGTAACTTTTAATATTTACCTAGCTTCTCCCCTTCTTAGCAAATTTATGAAATAAAAACTCTAACGTTAGGCCTACACCGTACCCACAACGGAATACGCGATAAATCTTAAAATATGTTAAACTCAGAAGCCTCACAAAGAAAATTACGAGATATATGCACATTTGTTAAGCACTTGCCATAATATGTTAAGTATTTTGCACCAGATTTTTATCAAGACAAGATTTTTACCAATATTTTTTTTATTTGAGCTATCAATAATCTTCTATTCTTAAGGGGGCACCAAAGCTAGATAACATCAGCTTCAAATCCTTAGAGGATAATGTAACACCCATCATTTTATTTATAAATAGAATCAAAACATAAACAAAAATAAAATTAAAATAATAATGTAAACAAACACTTACTGATATAAAGTCCTCTACGGTGAGGCTTTCAATTCTCTCCACACAGTCCATGACCTGCAAGGGTTAGACCTGCAAGATCCTTAATAATGTACTTTGCTTACTAGTGTTTTGTTGCTCTCTGAAGCGTCGGCGTCGATCCACCTCTATTTATACCTTTCGCCAGCTGAGCGAGTTGCCCCGGCAAGAATCGGATGAAACCGGCTCACGCTGAAATTAAGGTCGATAGCATGTAGCGCCTAGTGATTCCGGTTTAAACTGAACACAAGCTAATACATAACAAAAACATTGTCTGTTAGGAATTCGAAGTAAATTCACTAAAAATCGCCGTGCATTAAACCTGTGTGTTTATGTGCTTAATCTCATATTTTTATCTCTGATGATTGGAATGTTTCTATTCTCTACATTAGATTATAATTATTGATTGTTGTGTACACTTTGTATATTTAAGCAGGTAAAACCTTTTTTTCTGTTTATGTCCTGTCAGCATTATCTTTTTGATAATATTCCTTACAGCAAGTCAATTCTAAAAGTTTGTGTATAGCCTATACTTGAAAACCGTTGTATTATAGGATCAAACACGATTCGTGATTTATTTTTTCTTTCTTTCTTTTATTCTTTCTTCTTTCTTCCTTTTTTCTCGTTGTACAAGTAAAGGATATATTTTGTTCTATGAATATTCAGATGTTCAATGATATTGCATACTGTCGACTAATGGAAAAGTTTCCGTTCATTTGTTGCCCGAGTGACTTGTGTTTACCAGTAAGGGACATGCGTAATTCGACGTTCCTGTCCTAAAACAAGAACAAAAAATATATATTTAAAATTTCTGATTATTTTCCAAATTTTAAATAATTTGTTTATATACGGGAAACCCTGTTTCATCTAAATACGAATAGATCAATTTAACCCCCTCACACAAAAAAGAATTGTTATTCATTTATTTTCCTCCCCTTTTGACAAATGCTCGAAAACTATGGTATTACTTCTGCCCCCCCCCCCCCTCCCCCCTCCCTCTAAAAAGGTAAAATGATCGTTATCAAAATAATTATAACTTTTGTACTATGCAATTATAATAAATGACTATAAACATATGTGATTAATTCAACAACCCTTAAAAAATATTAAACGGGTCAAAATCATATCGGGTGTTCACGTCCATGTTTGGACGAGCACAGTTCTAAAATTTCAAAGTAGTCTAACATCGCAATTTCTCTACAATGTCCTGGAAGTGGATCAGGAAAAATCAATACCCGTCAGGAAACACCCCCCCCCCCCCCCAATCGAGCGAATTTCACAAAACGAAAATGATTCACCCATCTAAGATATGAATCGTTTAAAAAAATCCCTTATCAATAGTCATAGTCGAATACAATAATGAACCACATATCCAGCATTGTTTTGGGTTTCTTTCAGATTGGGGGGGGGGGGGGGGGGCATGTTTTAATATTGTTATTGATATCGTAATTTGATATCGGAACCGATTCTTTCTTTATTGTTTTGTTGCTTCCGTCCTTTTGTTTCTTGTGGGTTCTTTCTTATTACTGTTTGTTGGTGTAGACGGGGGGGGGGGGGGGGGGGGGGTCGTCTATGTTACAATATGGCGACTTTTTTGAGTCATGCTTTTGAATCTAAACAGTGTGATTTGTTCGTGTGAAACAAAATGGAGGCAATCAGTGCAATCCCATTACTGAAACAAACGTTGCTTACACATATAAAACAAATTCACGCATAGCTAAATTGTCACCCGCCAAAACATATATCATGCAAATATTGTTAAAATCCGACAATTCAATATTAATTTACAATATATGTGTTTATTGGTTAGCTGCCTTTTGTTTCAGGATGTTGAATTTACAATTTAAAAAAACCTACGGAAAGTCTCTGACGTAGCTCTAATTTTAGCCAATGATGAATACCATAATAATAGAGAATGATTCTATTAATTCCATTTATTTTGAAATTTTTAAATGGCGAATTCAGAATAGTGCTTTTCCAATATATGAAAAAAATCGTATGTTTGTTTTTTTCACTGGTGCCCTCTAAACTTGATCTATTTATACGTACTAATTAAGGCCAATTCATGTTAGATATTAACCCAAAAGACCAACAATTTGTTGGAGTTGTTTTTATTTTCCTTTAAATTTTTTATTTAATTTAAACACTATTTTATTTTGCGAAATATTGATAATAACGATTGGGCAGCTGAGAAAAACAAAAGAAAAATAAATTGAATCAAAAGTTTGGTACCGGATATTAATTATGTAATAAACGATAAATATTTGTAGTAAAACAGTACAATTATTTAAATGACACTGAATATATATTAAAACTGAAATCTTTTGGTAAATTTAGCATTAATATGTAGAAGTTAAACGATGAAAACTGAGCAAAAATATATTAATGCATTAAGTAAAATATCCAGTTTAAAATTCGAGCTCTTCTAAACTAGCTGAACTACGAAAAAAAAAACACAACTAACTATGATTTTTTGACAAGTATCAATGAAACGAGAAACTTGAGTTTAAAAAATACAAAAAACATTTTGAACCCATTATGGTCCATTATAAAAAAAAATAAAACAAAAAGGTTTGATAACGTGTTTTTGGATTAAATTTTGCGATGAAACATTAGCTGTAAGCTATGCATATGAATCGTGTTTCATGCTTAATTTTGATATAGCTCCACGTATCATGTTCAAAAATACGGAAGGACAGGATTGATTTCCATAATGAAATTTCAATCATAAACAATGTATACCAGCTTAAAAAGCATTTAGGCTAGAAATGTTTCGTCTTTATTGTCCTCAAGATAGGGGATTTTTAACCCTTTATATGGTTTTTGAAAATTCCTATAATCACAAAACAACATATTTTCAGAAGAAAAACGCAGGGAAGGTATATGTATACATGTATGTAAACAGAATAAAAATGTAAACAAAGCATTCTCTAGCGAGGTACTGGGTCAATATATAAACCCATATATCTTGCCCGATCCTACCCTTCACTTTTGATGTAAGATTCAATAAGAATACTTGTAATAGATCCTGGGTGAACGGCCGATCGGT
Organism: Magallana angulata; assembly: GCF_025612915.1. Taxonomy (NCBI): domain Eukaryota; kingdom Metazoa; phylum Mollusca; class Bivalvia; order Ostreida; family Ostreidae; genus Magallana; species Magallana angulata. The sequence goes on along the minus strand of NC_069117.1, from coordinate 23,954,452 downwards.
CAAGGTGAAGGACGGGAATGTCGGCAGCCGTTTGTTTATAAATGCAAACTAACTATTTTATGACCTCTCGCATATTCCTGTCACTAAAATATACATTAATTTGACTGAGTTTATGTTCATCTATATTATTTTTGCTTTACATCCTTTAAGATTTTAAAGCTGGAAAATAGTTTATTGAGTGTTTCAATGACTGAGTTACATTGAAATCATGAGTATTGGACAAAATTTCAATCTATATATATATCCAATCTTGCGCATAATGCATTGATAATACGAGATTGCATAGAGATCATACGAGAAATCTTATAATCAAATTTTCATTAATTTTTTTTCTTAAAAAAAAAACCCAAAAGTTTTGGATTGCTTGTTTATATGTTTATCAAAATGTGCTATAAATAAAACCTTACTATAAATAATTATCTTGAATCTGTATGTACCGTATGACATTTCATTAGCATGTAAACAATTTGTATGCCTATTATTGTTATGCATAGGGAAAAGCTACATCAATTTTAGGACTTCAACACATTACACTAGAAAAAGTTCAAACCAAGCCAAAAAATTACATTGTACATTTCTTGTGAGGACAAATCTCAGACGAACGCCGGGCTTCAATCATTTTAATTGTTTGTGAGAATAAATCTTGTCGGACAGGTGTCAAATTAGCCCCAAATTAAACCAGCTCAAAGTTGAAACCATGCCGAGCTGTTCTTTTGTTTTGATGTCTGAAAATGTGCCATCAATCTTTATTACATATGAAGTTGTTGTTTTTTTTAGCTTATTTGAGTAGGTTCACTTTTTATTCACTCCTAACCTTGGAATGGTAACGTTACTAGAAGCGCGATCAACTGTATAAAGTAATAATTTAACATATTATTTAGAAAACCAAACAAACTTTATGACTTTGGAAACATAAAAGAAAACACTATACATTTTCAGTAAAGAAATCATGCAGGCAATTGAAATACTGACCTATTCAGCCATTTATTTTTTGCTTGAAAATTCCATTTATAACATGTGTGGCTGTGTAATCTGAAAATGTTTATCATTTTTTCTTTGTCTGTCTACATTATGATTTACGGAGGCGGGTTTTTAGCAGTCAATAAGCAACTTGCAATTAATTATCCCAATTTCCTTGGACTTACTGTTATGTGGGGACTGTAGTTTGTCCTAAAACTAAAATGTTGCTATGATCAAAACTGTATATGATTACATATAAATAGGCTACCAAAAGATTTCAATTTGAATACATATTCTTCACAATGTTACTTAAATAACTGAACTGTTTCACTTCAACAATTTATCGTTTTGTTAATGAATAATATCCGATACCAAACCGTTGATTTTATTTCCTTTTGGTTTTTGTTTTCCTCTATATTTTGTTGTTACCATCACTGTCAAATCGACTGTTTGTTAACATGTTGTGATGTGAGGGGGGGGGGGGGGGGGGGGGGGGGGCGGTGCTATAAAAGAAATATGGGAGAAAAAATAAGCATGGAATGTATCTGTATTGCTTCATCAGAGAGAAATATAATATGATGCAAAGCTTTCTTCACTGGACATTTGTCATTCCAAGATTTTGTTTGCGAAAAATTTTACAGGACCTCACGCCCATCATCCCCGTCATCATCATCTCCATTGTTGTATTATCTCAGAAATTCACAATCGGGTCCGCTACACACAGTTAAAAAACAAAATAGTTTATAGAATGATGGTGTGTACGACGAATTTAGAATTTTGTCGTCTCTGTAATTTTTCAATGTTAAGAAAGGAAATATATTTTTATTTATCTGTGGACCGCGCTGAGTGTATCTGTCACATCATAGCCTTCCATATCCATCTAATTTATCTAATGAATCTGCACAAGTATCCATCTTGGCAAGTTGATAAGCTCGCCTAACATATTACGATAATTGCATGTCATACGAATAAGTCTTTAGTGTTGTGAGCCTTCGTGCGCATAGCAATAACTGCAATTTAGAGGGCATAAGGCAAAATTTCCACACTTGATAAATCACGTACATACTGTAACAGGAAGAGCGATTACCTTATGTATCATTCATTCTTTATTCACGTTAGGCTTTATAGCCCATCCGTATTCATGTTATTACAATAAATATATCATATAAATATGCAAGTGATACAGGAGAATAGACAATATACTTAAATTATGGTAACAAATCATTTCTAATTTTAAACTATTATTTATATACTTTCCAAGATTATTCATAATTTGGACATTTTCTGAGCACAAGTTTGAAAATTGAAGGTCTCCTCTCAATATAAAGTTAAATATATTTTTTACGAAAAATATCATACAAAGGACATACCAATATCAAATGAAATTCATCTTCCACACAATCAGTATTACAATATATACATTTTCTCTTATTTCTGGTGGTTCTATTAAAATCGACCAGTTTCAAGAAGAAGACAATCTAATTTAAGAAATGCATTTTTGACACTTAGCAGGTATGTGTTTTGTGAGGTAGTATTGTAAGCAGTGTTGTGAAATACGGTATCGATAAAATGAACATGTACTGGAATTTTCAATACATACAAAAATTCTTTTTTTGCTTGGTCAATTTTTTCTTCAAAAAGAACGTAGCTTTTCTGGCTTGCACAGCTAGTTGCTTCTAAATTTTCGGAAATTTATTATTGAAATTGCATATTTTTCTAATAATAGTTAGGGGGTATATTTTATTATTAGAAATATTTATATTGAAAAATAATTGTTTTCTTTTCCCCAATGGACTAGAATTCAGAATTGGGTCTATGTGCGATTTCTGCATTGTTAGCTATTGCCTATAAAGATAGAAAATTTATGTTATAACCCCTTATTCGTTATTGCGCGTATACCTGGTCTGTGACAAGTCTATATTTTGCTACATATAGGAGGCTGCAACGTTAGTGGTTTGAAGAAGTTAGTACTTTCTGATCATGACTAATTCTCGTGCACCGTTCAAACACGGGCTTGTATACTAGTATATACGCATATACTAGTACATACGTCCCTAGTGCAAAATGCAAACATGGTCACGAATAATCATACGAGTTTAGGATGTTAAGAAGGTATTGACATCGATCGACCTTCATTCGATGCGTGCGGAATTTTTTTTGGGGGGGGGGAGGGGGGATAGAATTTTTCATTTCAATGATTTGTTATTTAAGTAAATGAGATATATCTGCATTATTCATTTCATAACATAATATGTACTCAATCGACAGTTAGATTTACCATAATAATCACACACAGTAAGCCATATCACGTGATTTTGATCACGTTCCTCCCAGCTCAGATCACGTGATAAACAGCTGATTCAGTTTAGATTTACAAACACGACCCGTCTCAATCCAGTTTAGGCCGGGATTTTTCCGCCCGTGGGGGAGTCTTTGTGTTGTGACACACGGGACCTTTATAGGTCAAACATGCATTTCTATACCTGGCCTCTCTCCAGAATAATATAAAGCAAGCAAATACATAACGTTATATAAGTAACTCGGATTTGATCTGTTAAAGGGTGAATGTTTGGACAGCGTTTGACCCCATAGACCGGTAACCGCACAGAAAAGGCACGTTCACATTCAAATGCTTTTTACTACCTTTTAAACTGTGTAAAAGAGCCCATGCTACAATACCATAAACATCTAAGGTGAGAGTAAGGTCGCAATGAAAAAGATGGCGGGGAGACAGCACAATATAGACTTGTTTTTAATTTTAGTTTAAGGGGGATGTCCGGTGTAACGAAGAATATTGACCCGGGTTGAAAATTGACCCGGGGGTCATTTTTCAACGTTAAATATTGACCCGGGGGGTCATTTTTCAACGTTGAAAATTGAGACCAAAATCGTGAAATTTATACCCGGGGTCATTTTTCAACGGTATGAGAAAGATTTTTCTAAACTCTGATGACCTCGACCCGTTGAAAATTGATCCTGTTGAGAATTGACCCAAACCTCAGAGTTTTGATCTGAACTGGAACTTACTCTACACGGTTTAAATGTACAATCATGCACATATTTGAAAGTTTCAGTTTTAAAATGTACATACTGTCGATACATATGCGTACGTGGCTAATTTCTTTTAGGCTGATATGTCCAATTAATCATTTAGTTTTTGGATTGAAAATATGATATCCATTTATTATTACAATACTATGTAAATAAAGCTAAGAAGATGACCGTGTGCTTCGGAATGGAGCAGGCGAGTAGGGCTAGCATACTTTTTACATAGGTGACATGGTTTTCATTCCCTCTTGTGACAGAATTTAAAGTGTAAAACTTGTCACAATCTCTGATAAATATATCTAACAAACATTGCCCGTTGTCGTCACTTTTAAGGCAATTCAACAGAGCTCTATTCGACAGGCACCTGACGTTGTATATTTTTCTAATAATTGAAAATATATAACCTCTATACTGCTTTATTGGGTAAAGGGTATATATATTTATATCAAGACAAAAGGATATAATGTCAGATACCTATGCTTAATTTGAAGAAGTCAGAATATTTCACTGACAAAATAATAAATGAATGGTTGTTACATTAACATTGAAATCATGAATTTTGGACAAAATCTCAATCTATATATATCAAATTGTGCGTATAATGCATACGAGATTGCAATACAGATCTTCGATCGTCAGCCATCTTTTTAAAACTTCTCTATTGAGAACAGGTAGTCATAGTTATCGTTGCTACAATGTATATACATATAATGTAAATATAATTTCTATGATTCAACAGGTACAGTACTAAAAAGATTATTCGCGAAAGTTTCTTGTTTATTCGTGAAGGTATCTTGTTTATTCGCGAAAGTTACGCGTTATATCGCGAAAGTTTTTTGTTTAATTGCGAAAGTTATGCGCTTATTCGCGAAAATAACGCATTTATTCGAAAATTAAGTTTTGCGTGTGTTCGCTGAAATTTCGCGTTCATTCTAGATAGTTTTGCGCTTATTTGCGAAACTAACGCGATAATTCGCGAAAAAAAAATTAAATATTTTTTTCACTTGCGAAAATGAGCTTGATGGGTTTTTATACATTTTCGACATTTTGAAGGTCAAACTGGAATGATGAATTTCTTAAATACAGTTCTCGCATTTCCATGGCTTTTAAAATGTTTCTATTTTTGAATCATATTATGGGTCACCTTGATATGTTGATGTCTTATTTTGATTTATTACATATCCTGCCCTTAAAACTAATTTATCCCAAAGTTTTGACAGTATTCACGCACCGAACCATTTAGTGATTTACTCCTTAATTAACTGAACAAGAAGATATAAAACCAATCTTACGACTCCAACTGTATTTAATAACATGTATAGGATAAGTAAATAAACCATCACAATGTTATCTAGCTAGAGTCAATAAATTCTATACATTGACTTTTTTTCTCGGTATGAAGTTCAAATTGCCACAAAAGACCTGATGTTTTTAAACCATTAAAAATTTATATATACTATAGTAACTTTCAAATGATCTGTTGACCTTACATGTTGTGTAAACATTATTTGTACTGTATCATATGCTTGTATTGGGAGAGGGAGGTCTAAGTTCTTGAACTTGTGCCCAATCCCAGTTGTAATTTTGTACAATGAAAATGTGTTCTAATCAATCAAATCAAAAAAGACAACATAATTCATTAGTATTATTTACATATTAAGGTCACCTGAGTAACCCAGGTGAATACTTGGTGCATTGATCGTAAACTTTTCAACATTTCCGGCGTTGTGAAGTGTTATTTATTATAGAAGGTTTCTGTGTACAAAAAAAAGTACTGAAAAACTTTATTAAAGCATATTTTCTGACTGTAATACGCATGTCACATTGTTTTGAGTTGCACGGTTTCAAGTACCTCACGCAGTAATAACTGCATCATAGTTGAGTTTATGACATCTTCGCTAGCCAAGGGTTACTGATCCGCGCTGCTTCTCCTTGGATATTGTACAATATTATTGAGATGACCAACTACAATAATACCAACTAGTGCGTACACTTAAACAATAAAATGCTTTCTTTGGTGATTCATGCAGGATATGAAGGTGGCGACATTGCAGAAAAAATACATTACCCGCTGTAAGTTTCCGTAAGAAATAGTGGGAATCATACTCGGTAGATTTAAATATAATGTTATTCAAAATATAACACATTCAAAAAGAGTCATGACGGCTATCTGATATCTGACTGAGTCATGTGAGTGTAAGAAAGTGTAATATTGTGTGTGAATTCAAAGTGGAATATTATTGTAACTATAGGAGGAACAGTTTCTGTGAAGGAAAAACTCCAAGTATTCCCTTCAAGTATACTTTGGAGATGTTAGTACCAGTTTGATAGAAGTGGTTCCTCATACGCCATTTATTGAAGATGTGAAATGAAAATTACATTACTATTCAAGAGAGAGAGAGAGAGAGAGAGAGAGAGAGAGAGAGAGAGAGAGAGAGAGAGAGAGATATTGTCCTCTTAATCTTCCATAAAATGAAGACACGACGAATATATGAAGCATGTAGATGTACCGTAATAAATCGCAACTTCAACGTTTCAAAAGACTGTTTTCGTGGTACATTATGGGGATGCATTTGGCTTAATTAAACTAACAACAACTTACCAAGTATTTCATCATTGTATTTTTATCATTGCATATTAACACTGTTTGGTTTAAAATAATGTTTAAACGCGCTAAATACTTGAGAAGCGCTATCGGATCCCAGACTGTTACATGAATCCAAAGGCAACTGACGTTATATATTTTTCTCATCACAAAAATAAATACCCTATATCTAATAACACACATTGTGTATCATTAAATATAAACCTATTTATTTTTATTCTGAGAAAAATATATAACGTCAGGTGCCTATGCATGAATCTTCTCTGTTTTTCATGCAGTTTCGTCTGTACATGCATGTATTTTGATATTCATCTAATGACTAAATACTGCAAAAGCAATGCTTCGCAGCTACGCAAATCCAAAAAAAACACTTCCTAATCTTCCACTTATCAGCTAAAATTGCTACTGGTTAACTCGACTTGCCTGAGACAGAAATAACCAGGGATGGCATGAAAGAGATTACATAAACACTACTACACGTTAATTCTGCAGTTACCTTATATAAGGATATCCATGGGCTGATTTATCTCCCCTTATTCTGTATCATTTATAGGCCTTCAGAGAATTTAGATAAAAAGTCACTACTCTTTACAGAAAATGAAGAAACCCCCACGGTTCAAAATAGCAAAAGTTATATCTAAAAATAAAACACATCACATATAAATAAAAAAAATACTTTATATAAATACATGTATATAAATGCTTCAAATAAACAGTGCTGGCCTGGCATACTATATAAATAGTGCCTGTTTGGGAGGGTAACAGTTGAAATTGACACCCCGAGAAAACCATTGTCAACCGACGCGAAGCGGAGGTTGACAATGGTTTTCGAGGGGTGTCAATTTCAACTGTTATCCTCCCAAACAGGCACTATTTATTTTGTTATACTGAATGTCTTTTTTAAAATTTTTAAGAAAATTTTACTGCTTTTATATAGGAATAACGTGAATTCTACAGCGAACCGTACGCGCATAATTTTCGCGCATGTAATATTTTTTAATGTTACCCGTTGCCAAGTGCGTTGCTAACGCTGAGGGTAATAGTAAATATTATTAACTGCGTCTTAACCAATCAGATTTCAGTATTTAACATGAAAGTATAACAAATACATATAATATACCTGTCAATATTCAATATACAAAATATAGATATGTTCAATACAAGTACAGTACAATAAATGATTCATGTTCTGGTATATATAAAAAGATGATCTAAAACTACTTATAATGTACAAATATTAAGGATTGTACAGTAATCCTTCACAACCTCACAACAAATAAAAAGGCATTGTGTGAATATTCTGTTGCCATTCTAGATACCAGTAACTGTCTGCATTGGAAAGAGTCATTATACCCTGCCATACATGTACCTTACCCCCCCCCCCCCCCATTCCCAAATAAATACAGTATGGTAGGTGTCAAATAAACACTTCTATTTTGATTTTACTTCATGTATATTTCTTTCATTAACAGAAAAGATTAAAAAGCATGAAAATTTTTTCAATAGTTTTCTTTGTGTGTGTGTTTCAAAACAAAAATCCCTTCACTTTTGGAATTCATTTCCAATTTTAACAAATTCACCTTGAGAATTTCAATTTCACAGAATGATGTTAACATGTAAATGTGTGTTGATGAATGTAAACGACAATATTTATGTATACCGACAGGTATTCGTGTCATGGCGTGTCCACTCTGTACAAAACATGGTGGTTTTTACATGTATCTCACATTTCCTGACAATTCAATGTACTGATTGTAATGATATACTCAAAAACAAATGCTGTTGCTGTAAGTCATCCCTGTGACTAATTTTGTCACATGATCACAAATGAAACTGTTTGCTGATTGGATGATGTAGCCACATGACCCACCAGTTACCTCTCTGCTTGCTGATTGGATGCCAAAAATTTACACTTATCGTATGTTCTGTCATAACCTTGAGAACAAAAATATCATAATAAACAATTTGTTGATAACTCAGTATTACAAACTTAGTATGGAAAACTTGAAGGATCTAAAAGAAAAAAATTTACATTATAAACTGAATCTTCATTTTCATATAAGTTTATTCTGTGTTTTTTATTATTTTAGTTCAAATTACTTTATGTAACTTTATATTTACATGTAGTTATTTGATAATATAAATTAAGGTGTTAATACATTCTTCGTTAATTAAATAAATGCATTTGTATAACTTTTAAATTATTTTCAATTAATATCCTTTAAAACTCAGATTTTAGTACCATAAAAAGAATTTCCCCATAAACTTTAAATGTCAAACATTCATGTACATATAGAACATTTCCTGATTCATTGACATGATCCTTGGCTGATCTGATCAGTAATATTCAATAATTTACAGGAAATCAGCACAAAAAACAAGGATAGTGTTTTATCTGCAGTGCATGTACAACTATTTTAAAATTACACTAGGACTAACTTCAGATGGTTCTTTATTAGTGGCAGATCGATCCTTAGCTCTTCTATGAAATTAGTTTTGACAGAAAAGTAAAGCTACATGTATACTGTTCTTATATGCAAACAAAAAAAAACTGTTAAGTTGATTTAAAAAAAAATCTTATAAGGCAAGTACTGGTAATGAGATAAATTCAGCAGTAAAATATCCATGGAATTATTTGGTATCAAATATATCCACAGTATGTGTTACTCAATAAGGTAATCTAGTCCAAAACTAAGACAAGTATTGGGGTATTTGTGCACCATAAAGAAAAAAGCTTTTTGCATATAGGTTTTTTAGTTCTATAGACTATAGCCTGTCAACTCAAGATTTCTAATAGTGCTACAGATCTACAGTTACTTCTTCATTCTTTACTTAACCAAAATGTGATAACAAAGGCCGCATAGCCCAGCTTTTAACCCTGATAACAACATGCATAGAGGAATACCTATTATGCAATGCAATTCAGTGCCCTTAAAAATATATGTATTGAAGTATATCCAGATTTATAAAACATACCATACGGAAAAAATCGAACAGTCATGACGATCCTCGTGTTCATTTTTAGCACTTTAACAGCCTGAAACACAAACATGGCAGCTGAAGTCACAAAATATCAGTTGGAACACAGCAATGTTTTAAACTCTGCACAACAGTCAGGAAACATCTTTTAAACAATACACGTTAACATTCATATACATGTATGGTTAAGAAGATATATATAAGTCCAAGAATCGTGTGATCGTCATTCATCCCATTAAATACTATACATAGAAGAAATTACGAGGAATAATTTCCAAAGATTTTTCATTTTCAATTGTAGTACACACAGTCAGACATTTATTCGATATCTTCAGTTCTTAATTGTTTTAAAAAAAATTTTGATATTAATTAATATGTAAAGTGTATAGCAGCACTGTCTTTAAATATTAGTAAACAAAGAAAGACAAATCAAGATATTTTTTACACATGTACCTCTGCGTGATCTATATTCTCAAAGTCTCTGTTGTTCACCATTAAAATCTAATGAGAATAAAAAAATCAAGAAAAACTAATAAAGTCCCGGTAACAAGCTGATGATACACAAGGTGATATTATAACAATGATGCTTTTTATTAAAATTGTAAACTTCTAATAACCGAATGATTGCAATTTTTAAATCTTGATTAATGTCTGAAAAACATGTCTCTTTACATATCAAACAAAGTTAAAAAAAAAGTTAGCATACTCATTAAATTAGCTGATGTAAAATGGTCAATAAATAACAAAACTATTTCTATATCATATAAAAGATAAGATTTAGTTTCATTTACCTGGTCCCCTTCCCTTAAGCCTAGTTTATCTGCCTCGCTGTTTACCATCACCTGAAATATAGAACTTTTCAGTATTGTAATACATATTGAGTATAAATATGCACAACTTCTTGTGTAATTTAATGATCTTATGATGTAATAAGACACCATCAGATATTAACATGGATGGAAGCTACACAAATTTAATGTTTAATAAGTGTTTAAGCATTCAAAATTTACATTATTTTGCTATAAAATACATTTGAAAAATTCTTCTACAAATATATTTAGTAAACACCCAACCTGGTCTTCAATTCATGGTGTGTTAATCACTAGCCAACACTTTAATCAACTTTACATCATAGCTATCCCAACAATATTCAACAATATTATTGAAGATAAATACTATACAGTAAGGATTAATTACAATAAATTTCTATCATTTATAACTGTCTGAAAACTTATAAGTTTGAAATGGACATTTTGTTAATAATTTTTTAATCAGTCAGAAAGCTTTGTAAGTTTTCATCTAAGAAACGACACTGACCTTTGATACAAAGATTCCACAGTGATGTTCTTGGCCACCCCGAATATTAAATCCCAGCTGCAATAAAAATTACATATGTACATGTACGTAATTATAGATCCAAATAATACTTTATTTAACACATGTTGAGTATTCATGAGAGATAGAACAGATAAACCAGTAAACAATCTTATTAAAATCAGTCCCTTAATTGATCTGTTCCAGTAGATCACTACACACTGATTTATCGATAATAGACTAATCCACATTGGTGTGTGTGTTTGTTTGTGTAAGAATCTAATGAAAAGAATCTAATGAAGAGGATCAAGTGATCCTCTTTAAATTAGATTAGAAATCTATTGGGTTTACATATAGCTAAATGATCTAAGATGGATGGAGATCAGTTTCAATAAAATCTAAAACATTTTGTCTCCGTTTAATACATAAGCTGCAGATTTGCTAGTTTTTAATGGAAATCACTGATTTTTATTAAAGGGAGAGTAATCTTAAAACATTGTTTAGACTCTATATAGAAATCTACTTGTTCTGAGGCCCTCATTCTCTGTTGAATAAGCTCTCTAGGGAGGAACTCTCTGATGTCATTGTTGTAGTCAGGATGGAACTCTCTCTGCAAGATAAAACCAGAAATGTTGATGGTGTGAACCATTTAAATATATATTTTTTTAAAAAGTCTGATGATTTCATGAAGAAAATAAAGTCAGGAAACCTTCAAAAGGAAAACAGGTAACTTATTTTCAAACATGCTGAAATTTATATAACAGCTAGAGGACAAAAACACTGTTCCCATAGCTTATTTCTTAAGTGAATATCACTACCATGAATAATCATCAATTACTTTACATGTATTTTATGTTAACACCAAGTTAGTCATGCAGACAAAAGTTGAATTATCAACCCATTTATATTCAAAAAGTTAAAACACTCCCGCCACTTTTATAAAATACAGTGTTTTAAATAGCATATTTTTCAATGCTGTCACCTTTCATATTCAATCAGATTTTCAAAGAAAAATGTTTTTGTTATTATTTTGCAGTTCTTAAGCTGCAAAACTGAAGCATGAAACTGATTATATTGCAACAAATGAACGTAATTGGGCCAGAAACTCCAGCCTTGAATTATTAAGGACTGTCCCAGGATTTCATATACTGTAGGGCTGCGTTCAAGATCGTAGCTGCTAGCCTAGCCGCTAGGTCGTACATATCTAGCATAGGCGTCGGAAGCAAATTGAAAGTGGGGGGGCTAGACTAATCCTCAGAAATATTGAGAAAAAAGTAATTCCCAAAATCATGGAAATCCTAATCCGTGGGGGGGGGGGGGGGGGGGGGGGGGGGAGAGGGGGGGGAGATACTATACTTCCAAAAAAAAATTTACTTACCCAAATTTTTTTTCTCCAAAATCATGAAATTCCTAATCGGGGGGGGGGGGGGGGGGGGGGGGCTAGTATGCTTCTGAATCTAACTTCTCAATCTTTCAAGGTAAATTTAGGAACAATAGTCTTTCCTGCGAGAAAAAGTGGGGGGGGGGGGGGGCTGAACCCTCTATCATGCTATGTTTCTAATGGTTGGGTATAACTTTGCAAAAAAAGTGGGGGGGCTAAGCCCCCCCTAGCCCCCCCGGTTCCGACGCCTATGTCTAGGTCTATTGAACGGACAGCTAGGTCTCAGATTTGAAGTTGGAAATATTCAACTAAAGACTTATCATTTTGACATAATTTGTTAATTTCAAGCGGAATATACATGTTAAGTTTCATTATAACTTAAAGGATGAATAAAATATCACTATATAAATATATTTCGTGTTTGTTACAAAGTGGTAACTAAGGTAGCCATCTTGAATTCCATGCTTAGCATAAAATATTTAGGCTAAGAATATCTACCTAGCAGCTAGGCTAGCTTTCTGTTCAGCTATGTAGCCCTACGTAGCAGCTACGATCTTGAACGCAGACTAGGTGTCAGTCCAAATTCAAGCTGAGCCAAATATTTCCAGGTATATAAGTGTTAAAATATATCATACTGATCAATTATTTACGCAGTAATACGAAAGACCTGAAAATCTGGGCTGACCTGAAATTATATATAATTGACACATTTCTATATGTTCTGTATCAGTTTTAATGTTTATTTGTGAGTTTTTATTATATTTCCAGGTATATATAAGTGTTAAAATATATTATTTACACAGGAATATGAAAAACCTGAATATTTGAATTGACCTGAAAATTTGGGCTGACCTGAAATTTTGTGATGGTGTAGTTGTGTAGGTCATCTAACAGCCCATGTTTTGGTTTGATATATTTTAACACATATATACCTGGAAATATGATAAAAACTCAACAATAGACATTAAAATTGACACAGAACATAGAAATGTATCAATCATTTAAAATTTCAGGTCATTTGAAAATTTCAGGTCAATTCAAATTTTCAGGTCTTTCATATTTCTGCGTAAATAACAGCTCATTATAATATTTTTCAACACAATTGGAAATATGATGTAAACCCCCACAAAGTAATTTCATTAGACCAAAATCTTATAAAAATATCATTTATATCAATTATATAAAATTTCAGGTCATTTAAATTTTCAGGTCAATTCAAATTTTCAGGTCTTTCACATTTCTGCTTGAATAACTGATCATTATGATATTTTTTAAACAAAATTATACCTGAAAATATAATTTAAACCCCCACAAAATAATTTCATTTGACTAAAATCTTATAAAAGTATCATTTATATAAAATTTCAGGTCTTTCAGGTCATTAGTATTTCAGGTCTTTAGTATGTTCCAATAATGTTCAACTTTGAACTGATCTGAAAACAATTCCATTAAAAAATCACTCTTAAAAAAATTGCTCTTTTTGCGCAAATGCAGTCAAAGCTCTAAATAAGTAAGTAAATAAAGCTATGTAGGTAAATCAAGCTACGTAGCTGAATCTAGTGATTGCACCGGACCTGTTGAAATGTAAACATACTTCATTGCGAATATGATACAGTGTGACCCCAATTAATGACAGTTATTGAGCAAACCCAAGAAAAAAAATATGCAAACAACCTGCTGAGGTGGAACCCATGGAGGTGGGTGCTCGTATGGAGGTAGCCTTGCTCGAACAAGCTCTACGCGATGGTCCTGGTTCATTTTTCCATAACCTAGTCAATGTTAAAACGTATCTTGTTTTATTCACACAAAACCTTAATAATGTAAAACGTTTTTATGATGCATTTACCCACAATTCAGTATCAAAACAAAGACAACTCTTGTACTTCCTCTTCCGCCTCGAACGTGAAAATGGCAGTAGGAAAAAATAAGAGGCTAACTAAAGGGGGCAAGAAAAGCTCCAAAAAGAAAGTGTACGTTTATTTAAGCTCAATATTATCAAAGAACTATATCTTGTCATTCAATTAAAGTTATGCTTTGGTGATGATGTTATATAGATAAAGGGATTTTGGTGGATTGAAATTTCGATATATTGAAAGTCATGTGTTGTTCAGTCTATTTTTATACACTAAAACTATGTTCATACACTATGTAGATTATGAAAACGTTACTTATGTTACAGTTTGTAATTGTAAGGTGGTTTTTGTCTTAAATTGGTATAATTGCTCGTGTTGTTAAGGTGCACAACACAGCTGCAGTGTCTAATCTTGGTAATTTTGATTTCACCTGTATTGATCTGTTTCATTTCTTAAAGTGTTGATCCCTTCACTAAGAAAGACTGGTACGATGTTAAGGCACCAAGCATGTTCGTTGTGCGACAGATTGGGAAGACCTTGGTCACCAGAACTCAAGGAACCAGTAAGTCATGTTTATTTGCTAGAGAAATGTTGATACTTTGTGATATTTGGCAGAATGAGATATTGCTAATCTGCAATGAACTGGTGTTCCATCCAGGGGAAGCACTGGTTTTGTGTGTCCACATGGTTCAGAGAAGGATTTAACTTTTAAACTTTATTATGCTATTGAGTGACTGGTGTTGTTCAAAACTTATGAACCAAGTATTAACAGTCGCAGCAGATACACCTTTTTTTTTCCACAGAATTTGTGTAAAAATAAGATAATATAGTCCAAAACTATCACAACTTTTTGCATGCCATAAATTGCAACTTTTTAACACATACAGAACTAGCTCCCAGGTCATCCATCCAAAAATTTTCAGACAAGGACCTAAAAACCTGCAGCTAGTACACCCAGACTTGAAAGAAATGAAAAAAAAAGTTAGGAATGCTATAACAATACATGTATTACAACTTCTATGTGGTCTAATATTAAAAATCAAGCTTTAAACAATGGGATAATTAGACCACACTGTCACTACCATTTTGAAATTACTCAATGTAGTTCTCAACACAAATCCTTAGTGCATGAATTTGAGACAACCTCAGATTTGATAGTAAGTCTGTCTCTGCAGTAACCCCCTTTCTGTATTTAAAAATGCACACAGCATGCCATCTATTTATATTTTGGCAGATAAAAACTTTCAATTTTAAATTTGTTTATTTGTGTTTTACAGGGATTGCTTCTGATGGCCTGAAGGGGCGAGTGTTTGAGGTCTCCTTGGCTGATCTTCAGAATGATGAAGTATCCTTCAGGAAGTTCAAACTGATGGCTGAAGAAGTTCAGGGACGCAATGTTCTGACCAACTTCCACGGCATGGATCTGACCCGTGACAAACTCTGCTCTATGGTCAAGAAATGGCAGACCATGATCCAGGCTCATGTTGATGTCAAGACCACTGATGGTTACCTTCTTAGGATGTTCTGTATTGGTTTCACCAAGAAGAAGCAGTTTCAAGTGAAGAAAACTTGTTACGCCCAAACCACACAGGTAAGAAGATGATCATGTTTGAATGATAGGAATGAATAGGTTTGAAGTATTATTAGTAACTGATTCAAGCACATATTGCTAAATGACTTCTTTTTTAAAGAAAGATAATTTCCTATGTTGTTCAATCGCAAATTCTCAGGCTTCTGCTGCAGAGTTTAGAGAAACACCTCAATGTATTTATGTTACCTGATGTTTGAATTTTATACATAATGAAGTCACTTCCTTTAGTAAATTCTAGCTCGCATCTCAACAAATCATAAAATGTTTTGTAGTTATATCAATTATTATTTTAAATTATTTAAAAAAAAAAAAAAAAAAAGGGGGGGGGGGGAGGGGTATCATGGACGCCTATGTAATACATTCAAAATGTTTTTCCAAGCTTTGCCGAAGATTCTGAAAAGTTGCTATTGCTATGCTATTATAAAAATGAGATTTAGCACAGTTGCCAATTTCATTTTTTCCAAAACTAATAGATGCATCTCTGTTCATAACTTGCTATTTTTATGGGAAAACATGATATGAGGGAACAAAAACATTTTGTAACTCTTAATTTTGCACTAATTACAAGCAGAAAATCATTGCAGATTGGCCAATAAAAAAAATGGCAACTTTGACAAACCTTGTTATTTAAATACAGGAAATTGTTTTCCAAGATAAGAAATGTTTTTAGTTCAAATTGGAAATTGTGATGAACCTAGTTAAAATAGTGCAGGAAATTGTCTACCTGTAGAAAATGTTTCAACACCAAGTGGATATGGCTTGATGTTATACTTTGAGATCAAGCTCAATTGATATTATTACATGTATATATATTTGAATATTTTATTTTACAAGCATTAAACAGTAATTTCTCTCAAAATGAACTTTCCACATTTGAATATCAGTAAGCTTGCATTACAAATAAATAAGTTTGAATAAGAGTAATTTAGTTTACTACAGTAATGGAGCTACCAGTGATGATATTTACTTGATACATAATTCTGTTGATGATCAGAAGTTTCAGCTTTGTCTGAGTGCAGCTCCCGTTATTGGTAGATTTCTTCTGAAAATAGACACTAAAATGTATTAATGAAACCAGTCATATAAGGTTTTGTTAATTATGAGTATTTCTTTGAAAAACAATTGTGACTGGAAAAAAAGTTATAATGAAGTCAATTATTACAGGTTTTGTTTTTTTCCATGTGTATGAATAATGTTGAGATAGTGAAGGAATGCAACATGAATAACTCAATGTTATTGTTTACTTGACAGATCAAAACCATCAGAAGAAAGATGGTTGATATCATCACTAAGGAAGTGACATCAAATGACATGAAAGAAGTTGTCAACAAACTGTAAGTTAAAAATGTCGCACCATTGGCGATTGTTTGCATAGAAGTTGTGTTTCTAAAAACTTGTATGCTAATTTCTGTACAATTTATTGAGTGAAATATTGAAGGTAGTCAATGTGCTCATTACATCATCACATTTTAAAGAAACAAGTTTGATTTTTAAAGGAAATAAATAGCTAATGATAATTTAAACTATTACTCATGAGAACAGGGAGGTTTCATATGAAGAATCCAACTTTTTTACATAGGAATCTTTATAAAGGGAAAAATTTGAAAAGAAACTTAAAGGTTGAAAATGTTCTGAATCAGCTACAGCTTCTTAAACATCCCATGCAATGCAAAACAAAAAAAGATGACAGGTTGCTGTTACAAGATGCTTATATCATGATTTAAGAAGTTGCAGAAGTAATAGGTGAATCAAAACATTTAATATGTATGGGAATACTTAATATAATACTTTGTCAACTTGAGATTAAACACTTGTTGTTATTGTTGTTGTTGAATTAATGTCTGTTGCATACTAGTATTGTTGCTGACAAAAGCAGACATATGACTCATTTATTTAAGTGATTGCACATTATATAGAATTTTAAATGTATTACTATGTAGTAAAACAGTAAATGTCAAAGAGAATGATAATAGAACCTACAAAAATTCCTAGCTGTATAGTGTTTTTTTTTCTTCTTTTTTGGCAAAAAATTGAAGTTACTTGTTAACCACTGATTGGCTAAGTGTTTGCATTTGTTACATACTTATGTACATGTTCTACTAGACATTGTGATGATGATTTTCTTTTTTTCAACAGAATCCCAGACAGCATTGGCAAGGATATTGAGAAAGCCTGCCAAGGAATTTATCCCCTACATGATGTTTTCATCCGTAAGGTCAAAGTGCTGAAAAAACCTAAGTTCGACATTGGTAAATTAATGGAAATGCACGGAGAAGGCGGCAGCAAGACCGTCATCACAGACTCCGGCGAAACTGTGGCGCGGCCCGAGGGATACGAACCTCCAGTCCAACAATCTGTATAAACTGCCATGGTGAAACTGTAATAAATATGTACAGTTAAATCTTGGGTCCTGTTCTGTATTACAAGGAGATGTGTTTCAAAGATTTGGATACCTAAATCAAACCTGAATTACCGCTACTTTTTTTGCAGATGTAATTTGATACAAGTAAAATAAGATACACATTGATGAACATAAATTTTTAGGACCAGGCATGATATGCAGGTGCTCTGTAAATTAATCGAAATCATTAGCCCTTCTATCTTTTGACACCTAAAAAGTTGAAACCTGATAGGCTAGCTGCTGGTCTGCTCCCCGTTTGAACAAGTTGTTTGAACAAATTCTGATGGACATCCTGTGAGCCACAGTGCTCCCATAGCTAAATGCAATTTACGATGCACAGAAAATTGCTCAAAAGAGTTTTTGTTACCCTTTCATATTTATGCAGAAGTGCACAAAATTAATCATCAGAGAAAAGACACACAGATTTCTTTTTATTCATGTCCACTCCACTTTAATTGTGCTTAGACTGGTTAACTGAAATATAGATCATTTTTGTGCTCAGACCATATCATAGGCAAAAAATGAATCGGTCAGTTTGAAACTAGAACTTAATACCATTTTAGAACCATTTTAACAAGACCTTGGACTTTTAGTAGGGCGTAGCTATCTTTTCCTTTGGTCAAAACAAATTAAAAATGACGCGGTTTCAAGCGAAATATGCATTGATTGCGTCTTGGCTCAAAAGCCATACAATTCTTGTTGATTTCAGAGCCATGGCCGAGTGGCTAGCAATGAAATAGACAGGCCTACGTCACATTGCTGTTTGACACAACTAAAAGTCCAAGCTCTTGTTAAAATGGTTCTAACATGAGCTTGGACTTTGTGTAGCTTTGTCAAACGGCAATGGGACGTACGTCAGTCTATCTTATTGTAGGCTACTCGCCATGGCTCTTTGAAATCAACAGGATTTGTCTGGCTTTCAAGCGAAGACTACGCAATCGTTGTATATTTTTGTTTAAACCAGCGTCATTTTTAACTTGTAGTGACGTCCTACTGAAAGTCCAAAGCCTTGTTAAAATAGTGCTATGAAGATGTAAGTCATCAGTTGAAAATTTTGTCATTTTCGAAACAGTAAAATGCAATCTAATTAAAATTAGATCCTTCACGCTATTGTATTTGATATGTCAATGTGAGCCTCACAACGACATATCAAATACAAGAGCGTGAAGGATCTAATTTTAATTAGATTGAGTAAAATGCTTTCTCTCCGACTCTGGTGATTCATGCAAGATATGAAGGTGACGACATTGCAGAAAAAATACATAATTATCGTGTTAGCGGATTCTGTAAAGAGGTAAAACGCACTTGTTATACGATTTCGCCTAAAATATATCAATTTTGCGAACATCAGACATTTTCAATATTATACAATATTTAGTTAGAATATATTCAACGAAACGCGAATAATACAATGACCTTGCTGAAAGAGTTTTAATTATAATACACTACATCACTGAAATATTCAGGTTTTGTTAGGGATATATAGGAAAATAGTATACGATAAAAAAAAGGATATTTGACGACTATCTGAACCACTCTAAACCAAAGGCATCCGATTAAAATTATGTTCTACACTACAGGTATTGTAGTACACGTTTACATTGAATTAGTTTTGGTTTAACGTGGTCTTCATACTGAAAAGTAGACAAATATTTCAATTAGTGTCTTTTCTAATACAACCATGTATATATAGCCATATACATTGAAAAGTGTTAGATGCGTGGCATAGTGGTAACGCGGACATCATTTCGATTTTGATGTCGCTTGATCGAATCCACTAAGTAGTAAATATTTTTTTCCTCACTGAATTGAAACATGAAAAGGATAGAGAGATTAAGTTACATGTATCTAATATCTTATCTTCTGGGTTTTTAAGATTATCTTGTTTAATTCAGTCTGAGTATTAGCATACCCAATATAAACAGGTCTCTTCATTAACCAGGTACGTAGCATCGTTTTTGAAAGGGGGAGGCAGACTCACCCAAAAAATCTTGACAAGCAAAAAAAATTAAAAAAACACTTTCTAAAATCTTTAAAATCCTAAAGGGGGGAGGTCTGGCGTAGTATATATATATATAACTTCAGTTTCACTCTTCATTTTCATATTTTCATTACATACTCCCAAAAAAGTGGGGTGGGGGAAGGGGGGGGGGGCTCCATGATAATTCAATGTTTTATATGTAAATTTAAGATTTGTTGCTGTGAGAAAAAGGGGGTGGGGCTGAATTGTTATAACTGTCCTATTCAAAAGTCGTGAAATACACACCGCATGAGGCAGCGGCTGAGACTTTTTATGGGAAGAGGGGGGGGGGGGGGGGGGGGGTAAGTATTCTATTGCCGTTTTTAACCAATTTTACATTTTTAACTTCGTCAGTTCATCAAGAAAACTACATGGTTAATTGTCATTTGTCCATATTGATTTACATATGTTCTATTTATATCATATTGCAGAGGAACATTTGAAAATCTTACTTCGCTCAAAGTTTGATCAAGACCCGAGGGTGTGTCATTATTTTGAACCAAAGTCATTTGGATAAGTTCACTCGAAGGAAAAGTGCAAAATTAGTGTCCAATCCATATTTTTCATATGGAGAAACATTGGGAGTTCATACTCCACACCAAGATTGACCCGAGGGTGTGTCACGATTTTAAGCCATGGTCATTTTGTTATGCGGGTTATGTATTTTTTCTATAATTTCGCCACCTTCATGTCCCGCATTAATCACATAAGGAAATCATTTTATTGTTTAAATAAATACATTCTATATCATGATAAATTCTCTCCCTTTATCTTGTCAATCACGGTTACACAATGTTTTACAAATGACGTCAACTTTAAATTTTGATTTTTTAATCCTGAGTTTGAAATCAATCGTGTATTTTACGATATTTATGGGTAAACATACATGTATTTAGAAATCTTAACCGGCGATGAGATGAAACCTTCTCATTTTCATTCATTTGTTTTATTTATTGCTATTTCGAAATGTAAAAATCATGCACTCGGAGCTAACTCACAATATGAACGAATTTCATAACCGTCTGATGAAACTACAGTGTCAAAAAAAAAAGAAAAAAAGCCAATATTTTTATTTATATTTTCACACATTTACGATCACTACAATGCATATGATAGTTTAAACTAAACTAGCCTACTGGCATATATGTGTAACATTACTCTAACCCTCAGTCACTTTCAAACTGTGAACATTTAAATTGGTCAATAACTTAAACGTCCCGTGTACATACTACATTGAAAAATTCGTAACAATTACATGGCCGCCGGAAATACCGAAACTCTTGCACAACTCGTTCGCAATATTCTGTCAATTCCTTTAAACAGCCTCGAACATGGCGAGAAGAAAAGGAATAAGAAAATCTCAGCCGATATCATCAATGAAAATGACGAAGAGGTTAAAAAAGAAGAAACTGTATGTTAATTTTACCTTATCGTCTTACAATTAATAGTTAAGTACTGTAATAGAACCATTTTAACAAGAGCTTCGACTTTGGGTAGTTGGGTCAAACAGCAATGTGACGTAGGCCTGTCTATTTCATTGCTAGTCACTCGGCCATGGCTCTTTGAAATCAACGAGAATTGTCTGGCTTTTGAGTTAAGACTACGCAATCGATGCATATTTTGCTTGAAACCGCGTCATTTTTAATTTGTTTTAACCCAAGGAAAAGATAGCTACGCCCTACTGAAAGTCCAAGGTCTTGTTAAAATGGTTCTATGCTTAAATGATCATGAGGTTGTCCGTTGCTATTGTTTTACTGAGAGAGGAAACTCTAAATTTCCTTTCCTTAACGGGGTTAAATATTTGATACTGAAAGTATAAAACCGATTGTGTCGAGTGTTGACATATTTCAGAGTGTAAAGTCGGTAAGCACTCCGTTCGAGAAGTAAATCTAATATCTAGAAGCTTGGATAATTCTATGAAGTTTTTTACTATTTTTCCATACCATAAACATCCAAGGTGAGAGTAAGGTCGCAATGAAAAAGAGGGCGGGGAGACAGCACAATTATAGATTTGTTTTTAATTTTAGTTTAAGGGGGATTTCCGGCCATCCTTTAAGTTTGAGAAGAAAAATGTAAACATTTCTTGAACTGGCTTGTTTCTGTCCAAAACTTACTAAAACTGTTGTCAAAAGATATACAACAGCAATAAATATGACGTTCAACATGTCATTTTGTTTGAAAAGTATGCATACAAGAACAAGACAATGCATTTTTAATCGCACAGAACAGCTGTCGAACTGCGCAGCTACAGACTTATCTGGAAGATTTAAAAATCTGAAAAAATATGAAGGGTGTTCATTGGTGGATGCACCGTGAGAAGCAGTGCGGATCAGAAACCCTTGGCTAGAGAAGATGGTTCGAATAATGGTACCATGTTATCTCTCCCCCCCCCCCCCCCCCCCCCGAAAAAAACCCATACACTTGCTCATGTGAGCAATGGGGCTCATGGGCCTCTTGTTTTAAATAGTGTATGCATAATACGGTTTGTGAAAAGATCGGATTTTCGGTAGTTTTTCACCATATAGGAGCATTGATTATCTCAACTACCTTACATATTTCAAACAGGGGATAGCTTATCTGGAAAACTGCATAGATATGAGGGGTCATTAAAACCATTCAAACCAGCAGTAAAGTAGCATGGGGACGGGGTTCTCCCCTTCTATACCACCTTTTTTTTTTATCGAAGCAAACATTTTTTAACTAACTTTATATACATGTAAAGTTATTAAAATTATTTGTTTTTCTTTTGTTAATTTTAATTTTTATGGTATTAATTTCTAATTTGTATATGATGGTGGTTGTAATATTTATATAAATTTACATTTTAACATTTAAAAGTATGATAGTTATTTGAAGGAAAACGCTTCATAATACAAACATACAAATACATTATCGGTATAAACTTTTTTGGTTCAATATATACAACTTACAAAAGCTAAAATATTATAAAAATATTTAATATTGATAAATAATTCGCGAATTTAGACAGATATCTCAGTTTGTATATGTTTGCTCATATTTCAGTAATTGATCTTTGACCTTTAATTATTTTAAAGTTTGACCATAGAAATTTCTACGACCTGGCGAAAATATCTTTCCAAAAAAGTACAAATTAGCCGTGAGGTAGGGTGGTACATTAAAATCAATTTTTTGATGGTATTGTCACTCCACTATTAGTATTAGTATAGATTAAATGCCTGAACATGCTTTTAATTGTGTTTTTTTTTTTGTTTCACATCCTTTAGAATTGATCCCTTCACTAAGAAAGATTGGTACGATGTTAAGGCACCAAGCATGTTCGTTGTGCGACAGATTGGGAAGACCTTGGTCACCAGAACTCAAGGAACCAGTAAGTGTGATGTCGGGAGATTTTCTGTCATCTTTGGGATTTGTTTTATTTGTCGTCATTACTTTAAGAATGGCACGACAATAGCGCACCCCTTTTGCAGTTGAGACTACATGTATAATCATCATGCCGTAGAAAAAACCCACACGTATTAGGGAGAATAGATCTAGAAAAAAGCAATAGAATATCCTCGAGGACAAACATAAACTAAAAATTAACAAATAAATTTCAAAAAAGATCTTTAAGAATTAAATGCTTTCTTATGGGCATTCAGAAGTTGGAGTCATATTCGCTTTTCACTATTCGAATAGCGGATAGAATTCTGTGGTCGGTTCGCTACTCAAATTACCGTAAATATGCTAATAAACGTAAAATCAAAATTCAATATAAACTTCCTTTTTTGATCGAAAGAAACAGTTATAAAATAAAAATTATTACTTGCTGACCTGATCTGAACATTGACATAATTAGCTAGTCTGGCAAGAAGGTAAGAAAATCATCATGTATCTTTCAAGGGGATGGCTAACACAGGGTATCCCATATTTGGGATTTCATGTTTGGTGAGGATGGGGCCCTGGGAAAGCCCAGTCGACCCTCAAAAGGAATTGGGTTTACACAACCATTAACAGGCTTGGCTAGCCAAGCAAAAATAGGAAATTCGTATAATTATTATAGCTTATTTGTAGCTTATTTTTATATTGTGTTAATTACAGGGATTGCTTCTGATGGCCTGAAGGGGCGAGTGTTTGAGGTCTCCTTGGCTGATCTTCAGAATGATGAAGTATCCTTCAGGAAGTTCAAACTGATGGCTGAAGAAGTTCAGGGACGCAATGTTCTGACCAACTTCCACGGCATGGATCTGACCCGTGACAAACTCTGCTCTATGGTCAAGAAATGGCAGACCATGATCCAGGCTCATGTTGATGTCAAGACCACTGATGGTTACCTTCTTAGGATGTTCTGTATTGGTTTCACCAAGAAGAAGCAGTTTCAAGTGAAGAAAACTTGTTACGCTCAAAATACAAAGGTCTGAATGAAATTTTAATGCACTGAAATAAACTTGCAAGAAGCTAGCACAATTTCATACAAAGTTTTATAAAAGTTGTAGGCATACTTATTTGATGTATTTGCATATTTTTTCAAAATACTGTATAAAGAACATTCTTTTGCTTAAAATTGTAGAGCTTGCTGTAATGAAATATTTTTCTACTGAAATCATGTTTTTCACATAACATGTATTTGTGACTTCTTTTACAGATCAAAACCATCAGAAGAAAGATGGTTGATATCATCACTAAGGAAGTGACATCAAATGACATGAAAGAAGTGGTCAACAAATTGTAAGTAGAAGATGCCAATTGATCTCAGATTAAAAAATAGGTTTCATTAATATTTACATGCTGTTATAATTGCACAGTGACTAACTAAATAACATTTATCTTTTTATGTTAGCATTTTAGAATTTCAGCGTCTCCTGACAGGAATTATGGCGCCAATTGCCAAATTTTACCTGTATTACCTGTACATTCAATCACCTCTCAGTTAATGAAGTCTGTAACAAGACGCCAGAGGCCCTTTAAAGTCACCTCATGTACAAATTCAGATGTAGAGTCAAGCAGCCTACCCCCCACCCCTAAAAAAAAAACAACACAAAAAAACATTTAAATATTCCTTCATTAGAAACTTGGTACATGTATATATTTGCTAAAACTTGGTTACTTAATAACCATGGATGAGCTTGGTGAATGCATTTGTTGATTTTGAATGTTTTGTTACCATTACACATAGCACTGATGATTATTCTTCTCGTTTGAGCAGAATCCCAGACAGCATTGGCAAGGACATTGAAAAAGCCTGCGAAGGAATTTATCCACTACATGATGTCTTCATCTGTAAAGTGAAAGTGCTGAAAAAACCCAAATTTGACTTCAGAAAATTAATGGAAATCCATGGAGAGGGGTATAGTGAAACCAAGAGCACTGTCACCTACTTTGGTGAAGCTGTAGCACGGCCCATGGGGTACGAACCTCCTGTCCAACAATCTGTATAAACTGACATTTTGGTGAAAATTTGATATATGTAGATATGTTATACCCGTAGTTAAATCTCAGATCATATATTCTGTATTACGATAAGATTTGGGGTGTTTCCATGGATATGGAATCTGAAAAATATTTAGTACATTCTAAATGAAAACAAATTTGTTGAACTGGAAATTAGGCTACATTGGACTTTCTTTGTGTAAAAAATAGTTTTGAATTATCCCAAGGAAAAACTTTAAAGGATACAAATGAAATAGAGATAAATTAACCTACTTGTCCTGTCTCATGGGATACTGATATCTAAGTTCTTTTTTTTATGAAACCATATAATATTTTGTTTTGTAAAATGTATCTTGTCTGGCCATCTATCCATGGAATCTCCTGGTCTTGAATCTTTAGACTATACTGTGTTTACTCTTATAAGGTGAGGTTTGCAGCTACAGGGAGATAACTCAGATTTTCATTGTGACTGCATTCACGATATCATTTACTGGGGTTTCATCAATATTCTTTGAATACCAATTTTCGTGGATTTCGTTTTTCAGTTGATCCACGAAATTAAGTGTTCATTGAAGTGCAATTTCTTATAACATTTTGTATTGATAAGGCCACTGGCCACAAATTCATGTTTCCTTGAAACTGTGATTTTCACTTTATCCACGAAAATTGATACCCTTGAATATTAATAAAACCACAGTATCCTTCAATATTCAGATACTGTAAATTCCTAATTAAACGCGAGGAATTAATATCCGCGTAAAATCGCGAGAAGCCCGTCTCGCGAATTTTAAAATCTCGCTTTTAATTTTCAGACACATGTAAACTACATGAAACTATGATAAAATTTCGGCATTTGCGATTTTATGTTCTCGCGATTTGATGGAAAACCGTTGAATCGCGGAATTAAGTACTCGCGTAAAATAAGGAATCTACAGTATATCAAGATTATAAATATGACATAAACTTGTTTTGTTTTTTCTCTTTCCTTTTTTGTAGGCGTTGTAGTTTACTATAAAAAAGGAACATGACATAAGCTTTTTATCTATTTCCACACCAACTGTTTAAAATAAAAACTCATGATTAATGATGTTTAGTCTGTATGTAATAGTCCATTAACCTTAACTTTCATGTTCCTGGTAAAGCAATAGTTCTGCAGCTATCAAAGGACCTTGATCTTTTCCTTAAATAGAGAGTTGTTGGGTGTTTGAAAAAATATAGATTGGTATACAAACACAACAACAATCGTGAATTAATATTATTTTATTGTTCTAAACTTAAAATGTACAAAAATACATTAGATTACATGAATATCAAAAGAAATCCCTGATACAAAATAATTTAGTGGCATCAATGGCTAGGATGCTAATAGTGGTACATAATTTATATAAATGCATTGCAACTACCCATTAATAACTGGGACTCTTGATAACAAATTAATGAGGACGAACAAAAATCATATTACCAGGTAGATACTTTTATTAAATTTTTATCTGAGATGACATAATTCCTGATTTACCATACAGTGCTAAAACTGCGTATGATTTTTGCAAACATTCAAAACATTAAAGAGAGACATTAAAAGAATTTTTTTGCCATGAGAGATATTATATCGTAAACATTGATATCACCAACCTTGGAAAATCTCACTCTGATCAAGTTGAATTACAGTACATGTATTACCTTGATTGATTACAAAATATGATTGACAACTGAAAAGTCTGAAATGTTTAAAGGGCAATAACTCTTGATACATTAGTACATCAATACTTGCTCTTCATAACCACTACATTGTACATCTAATAAATCTACACAACAAGACCCCATAAATTTGTTTACTCTGTAAATAGATTGAGAGATAAACTGAAAGACTAAACGAAAAATTATCACCAGAAATTAAAAAAAAAAAAAAAAATCACCCACTTTAAAACAGGTGAAACTTCCCACATTCCAAAAATGAATATCAACAACAAACATATGCTTAAAAGCAACAACAGAAAAAAAATAAACAGCTTGCATAAAGAGTTACTACACTAAAAACTCTACAAATACATGTATGTGTACACCCAACACAATGAGATTATAACAAAAATACTGGTACATCACAACAAAAATGTTTTGACAATCAGATATTAATTAAAAATGCTTTTATCAAGGCATATTCTGGTACAGTGATTTTTGTTTAATAATACTGAATGTAGCTGTTTATAAATAAAAAAATATATTAACTCATCCAAAATTTATCTTAGGTATTAAAAATTTAAATGAAGACTGGTTAATTCCTCTAATAGATTTTCCATATTCCACAATAATGGTAGCTAAAGGTAAGCTCTCAAATTCATGAGTTAAATGCTAATGTAATCAGTTACATAAAATCAAATGATCAAATGCTAAAAACAAGCTCCAAATTAGCAATGCAGGATTATATTCACATCAGACCCTACCTTTATTTCCCAAGATGACACACAATTTACAGATAGTACAGGATTATAACAAATAAGACATATTAGATGGGCACTGGCTTCAAAATCAGAGCCATGACCTTAGAATCAGTGGAGTTATCCACATTGATAGTCATTGCCAAATTGTTGCCACGGGAACACGTATAGGTGTTGGCTTGATCCACTTGTATGACATTTTCTTCTTCATCAAATATAATCACCGCTGCCTGAATTCTTGCCTCCCCGTTCACGGTTGCGGAATCGTGGCAAAAAATCTGTAACGTCCAGTGATCCCCATTTTTGCGGTATGTGATTTTCCATTCCCCCTCGCGTTTATCTGTAGGAACAGGACCTGCGTACGTCCTAACATCCACCTGAATGCCAAATCGCAGAGTATTCTGCATTCTTACTGTGTCCACTGCTAGATCAGTGTAATTTCTCGGCAAGTAAAATGGATCATTGAAGGAAATACTGAGCTCCACCTGAGAGGGACACAGAGAACGATATCTGTAGGCTTTTCCCACCAAGGCCAGAATCAGCTCTTTACACTCCTCATTCTCAGCAATCACAGATTTCTCAATCTCGAACAACTGATTCACCATCATCTGGGGAAACCGAATCAAGGGAAGCAATTTTTCTGCATTTTCTTTCAGTTGCGGTAGATGCGACTCCTGGTTTAACCATGTGAGTACAGAATTAAACAGTAGGTACTCATTAGGAATAACAAGTTCAGAATTCTTCAAAATGTCATACACAAAGTCGAAATCCATAGATTTCCACTCTTCTAGTTTTAGCAGATTGTCAGAGTTCCAAGCAATAGTCTTAGCACATTGATCAATCAGGTCAGTCAGTCCCAAGGCTTTAGACCATGGGTACCATTGCACTGCATTCTTGATTTTCGGAGATCGCGAGTTTTCCACCATGTAGTTCATACACAACTGTTTTAAGGATGTGACGTTATATTTGTCAGCTAGGCACAAAATTCCTACAGCAGTTTCTCCTGTCACTGCTACCTCCGCTGTGTAGAGAAATCGCAAAAAACTTTCAAACACCGGTTGACATTCTGGCGTTTCACTGAGTTCAATTTCTTCCATGTTTTCTTGAGACCACCGTCTCTCATACAGCATGGTGCGAAATACATCACTGGACTTGGCCAGGACAAACTTATGAGCAAAGAATACGTCATCGCCGACTTTCAATTTCACATCACTGAGTGCCTCCTGGTTAAAGAACTGCGATACATTGTGAATGAAGTTGACCTCGTCTCGCAAGATGTGACTGTCATTTTCTGGTGGGTGGACATCTTCCTCCATTTTCTGCAAGCACAAGAATAAAAAATAATTGCACTCTGTAGATATTACGTGAAAAAAAACCTTACTTGTGCTTTCAAAAACTTCACACAATCGCTACATTTGTATTCTGTCTAGACTCCATATGCTGTATATTTGAGCCATTTGGGTGATATGATATGGTAACTCAAAAATTCCATTCACAATTCTGCACTGTTTCTAAAAGCTATGAATATATGGTCCATGTAAAAAGACCCCTAATGATTACACATCAAGAATTTAATTGAGCTTGATTTCTATTTTGATATAATAATCAATATTTGTTGTACAAATTGAAATCATTATTCCCACAAGGTATTGTAGCTACTGGAGAAAGTTGAACATTGTGTAGTTGTCATTATTCATGGCCACTCAACAGGTTGATAACCTATTGAAAATTATTCACCTTTCGTCAATAATGTAACTACCTGCTTAGATCTTGAACATCTAACATCTTACCAAATACGCTCTTTACCTGTGATCACTTGGCAATTTAAACATGCAAATTCCCCCACACACAATGATAATGTACATTTAATTAACATGGGCTTAGAAATTAGGAGTTTTGATCTACCCATCATCTAAACAAAATAGCATGTACAAGAAAGAACAAAACTTTGGAGCAAAAATTACCTGTGGTTACTGGGTATTGTCTACCTTTATGTTGGTTGTTAAGCAAATATTTGTAGCGTAAATCTTCTTTGTCCTTTTTTCTTAAATATGTAATTCTTATTTATCAAAATCCACCATTACGTGGCAAACTTCACAGTTCCTTTAATGCTATATTCTCTGACAAAACATTCTACCTGTCTATATGTCTCCTTAGAGTAATGATTTCCATCCCAATATATTTGTGACCGCGGTCACTGCCGAGATTTCTCCAGTCACCAGACAGTTTACTGGTCACCTGTGTATTGATTAACCTATTTCCCTGACTCATTATTTCTCCTGATTCTCTTTTTGGAAGCTTATAATGCCCATGTTACCTTTTTTACACCTGATCATTGGTTGACCACCTCACTAAGCAGACGACTTACCTGAGTTTCTCACCTGTTAATAGTCCACTGTTAACCTAGAATATCATTGTACAAAAAAAGCTGGTACATAAATCCACCCAAAACAATAAGTACGTACTAAACTGACCGGCTCCTCTACCTCCAGTGGTTCTTCCACTTCAAGAGGATCAGGATAAACAAAGGGTGGATTATCCCCCATTATATCATCTCCCACTAGGCCAATACACTCAGCAGCCCAACTGTCGGTCAGTGTTCACAAATTAATAAAAAGTGGACTAATCCCTCCAGACCTTCAGCTGGTATATGTACAATAAAACTGTTTGCACTTTCACCTGCAGGGTGTTTTGTCCAGTAAACAAACTCCGTAAATAAACAGATACACGTGAGGGATTAATGGTCCGAGATTTCTCTCTGACAGTCAGTTAATTAGTGTAATTAATTCAGCAGTTTGATGTACTGGCACAGTGAACTTGGATAGAACTGGATCATAACACAGCACAGAGCATGTCTGTACATAAAATTTCACACCTTATTAAATCAAAGTCCACCTACTCACAAAAACCAAAAAATAAAGGGACCACAGTCAGGACCTCACATAATGACAATGGAAAACGTTAAATGGCGTCATGGATGACTGACTCCTATCATCTGTCAGTGTAGGCGTGTTTTATATATCTAAATAATATACAAAGGACTATATAAAACTAGTTGTCATATATTACATTGTTTTGGGTTCATTGCCCTTAAAAAACACTTTTCTGAATGACATAATCATTTACAAATGATAATTAACCCAAATGCTCTTCGAGACAGATAAAGGTGTCTGAAATTCCTGAAAGTCTGAGTTATAATGAGTGCAGCACCACCCAAACCTTTAAGTGGAAGTTTAATCTTAAAACTGGTAATCAGGGTATTTTAAAATACCTGTCCATACCAGCTCAGCAAGTTGGATTTATTACAATTCAAATGAACATTGCCGGCAGTTCTAACTATGATTCAAAGTGTCAATTTCTATTTTGCATATCCGTGATATAATCTGGGAGAAAATGAAATTTAATACCGGTACCTTAATTCTTTAAATTTGGTTAAAAGTTGATATAGGATTACCCCACAATGACGCAAGAAGTATTACATGTACATTCATAAATACAGCATATTGCTGCACTTTGATCTTGGCAAATTCAACAGGTACCTAAAGTTTAGATAAACTTTGTATAATCTTTGTCAAATTTGGCACGTCTTTGGCAGCATACAGTCGATCACTCCCCTCACCAACATTAACACCCCCTTACTTCTTAGACACATTGGAATTCCGTTGTAATATGTGTTCTTCAATTGAAAGAATATCACTTAATCTTTTAAAAATTAAATTTAAAGAGTGGTGGGGCTATTCTTGATCTTTACCAACAAAAATGTTCATCTCTCTTTAAAGACATCGATAATAAAAGTAATTTGTTTAAAACAATAACAATATATACCAGTTAAGTGAAAATATTCTATTTCTACATATATATACTTACCGTATTTGTGTAGAATAAATTCACAAAATTGAATTGCAGAGAAAACTTTGAAACTAGACTGCATGTGTATATGTATATATAGACTCAGAAGCATGTACTGTAGGAGGACTATATTAACTTCTCTTACCTTAATCTATAAAATGATTATGTCAATCATGAACAATCATACATATGTCTTTTGAGAGCTAAGCCAACAGTGTATCTGGTGGACAATAGCTGCACCTCGTTCTTTTGTCTTTGGTTGTATTATTATCTAGCTGTATATGACACAAACTGCATATCACACGGTCAGCACAACATCTGCCTCTGGGTTTCACTCAGACAAAGAGTAACTACAACAGCTGCCTGGTCATGTGATCGACTGTGGACAAAACCCAGTCAAATCTGCCACATTTCCATTCTCTTTGTCTGGTCCATCCTGTTTAAAAGTATTGAAGATCAACGAATGTGTCAGTCATTTTGTGAACAATACAAAAATGTTTTCCATTTAAATTGACAGTTTACTGAAATACCAAACTAAAAAGACAATCTGTGAAAATTTTCAATTTAAATAAATTGGCCTGCACCTACAAGAGTTCTACAAAAGAAGAATGATTAAAACCATTGAAACCTTGGGGAGTTTCAAACTGCCTTTAAAATGCTTACAAACATAATTTTTAATATTTGTACGAGAAAAATACTATGGTAGTTTGTAATTAGATCTTGTAACTTATATTATCATTTGGTACTTACTAACAGTACGAAGGTGATATTTACACGAATTTACTTAATAGTTGCCATGAAATGTATCTTGCTGTAAGGGGTATTTTTTTTTTATTTGCATGAAAACAGAAGTTACTTGTAATGGCTAAAAATGATAGTCTTGAATGTAATATAAATGAATTGGAGCATTACTTACGTTGAATTAATGCCATATTTTTTTTATTTTGATGAAATAAATATTTTAGTTATTGGAATTAAATTTTCATCTTTAATCTGTTATCAATTACTTAGTAAACTATATGTACTTAACTTACACTTTTTGTTTAATACCTAACATAATTTGGTTCAGTTTTGGTTTGGTATTAAAATTGGTATTTGGAAGTACAATTGCATAAAAATTAATATATATTAATGTTGTCTTTTCCACATGATATGGTTATTAATAAACACATTAATATTAAGAAAGTTTTTGCATGGTGTGTAGTATGTACTGATATCCAATATCATAATATATGTTTTAAAACAAAAGAATGCTCACCCGTAAGTAATGGTACAACAATATATAGTATTCTATACTATAGAATAAAAGTAAAAAAACCAGTCTTGGTACATATATGACCATACTGCATGGATTCTCCTTTCTCAAGAATAACTTTTCTGCAGTTCTTTATTCTGTTTTGTGAATGATTTTTTTCTGCTTTCCCAATGTTGTTCTGCTATACTGGCAGAGCGCCTATCAAAATCCTAAATAATTCGTTGATTATGATATAAAAGAATTGGTTTGTTTTCCAGAATGGATTCTAGTATTTTTTTAAACCTAAGAAGGAACATATGCATAAATCTAAATCATGATCCCATGAGGTACATGTTTTAAGAGAGAGAGAGAGAGAGAGAGAGAGAGAGAGAGAGAGAGAGATTCTACTTACAGCGAAAACGTCAACTTAGTAACACATGGTGATTTGTTTATGTTTACATGTCATGCCTCAGTGACTCATGCATGTCATGATAAGTGACTTAAACTTTCTTTGTCATGATAAGTGACTTAAACTTTCTTTGTACAAAGGACACTTTCAATGGTCTGGAATAAAACATAGCATATGTACTTACCAAGTCTAGTATGCAGTATGACACTCTATATGTACAGTCCGTACACGTGGGTATAATACATCAACATTTCTATCACCGGAAGAGATGTTAAGAAAGTGAAAGTAGATGACGAATAACTATTCCACGCGTTACATCAGTCAGAATGAGAATGTTGGAATGAATTTATTCATGTCCTGGTGTTTCTAATAATTTATACAATTATACAGCGAATTATTAAGCGTGTCATTCATATATAGTGAGTAATTTTAATCTTTAAATCCTTACATTGTATTTCGAGTCCTTTTCTCTTCTTCAAAACAATAAACTCAAAGCTCTTAAATTACTATTACTAATACGTAGACAACATTCATATGTTATAATAGATCTTGTCTTTAATTTGTTATTTTGTCTAACTTTTTCATAAAATGACTCAACAGGCACCTGACGTTATATATAATTTAAAACAAAAAATATAGATGAATATAATGTAGAGATAATAATAAATTGCTATTTTGCCTAACTTTTGCAAAGAATATAAAAGCTAGTGCATGATTCCACAGGCACCTGATGTTATACAATGCAAACACATGGCTGGACCAGGAATTGAACCTGGGACCCCAGCAACCTAAGTCAAGAGTTCCATATTATTACCACTGAGCTTCTTCTGGCCGATATCCATATAGCCCCAACTACTACATTCATCCCTCCTTAAATTATCTTTGTCCTCATATAGATCATCCCAGGTTCTTCCCCTGGCAGAGGTTAACCTGTCAGTCTATGGGCAGGCACAGCACCAAATGTAGTAGGAAATTAGGAGGAATGATCATGTATATATACTATAAAAACATTTGGTTGGACCGGGAATCGGACCCGGGACCCCTGCAACTCTAGGCTTATCCAGGCCAATATCCCCAGTCCATATAGCCCCAAGTACTACAATTGGATTAAAAATTGAATAATCTTATCAGAGAATAGTTTTATTCATGTTTATGCTTTGATGATCTGTGACAGACTTGATCATTTTGCAAAATGTTTGTTGTTTGGTTATATCCTTACCAAATTATATGACAACCCAGATTTTAATTATTATTATCATAGAAACCTTTTTTTTATGCACCATTTTATTTTTAATTCTCAGCAATTGAATTTAGGATATTTTTTTCAGATGACTATTCTGTGTTGTCTGCTATATGTCGCAGTCAGTATTGTGATTTTGATAGCCTTTACTCTGCTATTTCTGAGACTGTGGCTGAAAGTCAGGAGAAGGAACTACAGGGCATCTGTAGGTGGAAGATGTGTATTGGGCTTCTTCCACCCCTACTGCAATGCTGGAGGGGGAGGAGAACGGGTCCTCTGGGTGGCTATAAGAGCAATACAGAAAAAGTAGGTATCTTGTGTTAGTTTTCATATCTTAGTCAAAAACCAAAACCAAAAAATATCAGCCATTCTGATACACTACCGCTCTCAAACCGTGAATGAGAGCGGTAGTGTATTGGAATGCTGATCTTAATCAGACTGAGTCAAAACATGTGTTCAAATCAATATGATACCTTTGAAATTTATTATTTCCCTGTAATATTATTTAAGAATATTGCAATTGAGAGATGTGTACAGTGAGTTCTTTTTCCCTCTACAGATATCCCTCTATCCACATAGTGGTATACACAGGCGACACTGATGCCACTCCTGAAGATATCTCTCAGCGAGCTCGACAGCGCTTTAACATTACACTACAGCGCCCAGTTACCTTTGTATTCTTAACAAAGCGCCGCTGGGTGGAGGCTTACATGTACCCTCATCTGACACTTTTAGGGCAAAGCCTTGGGTCAGTACTTTTAGGATGGGAGGCATTATGGAAGTGTGTACCAGACATTTATATTGACAGTATGGGCTATGCCTTTACACTGCCTCTGTTCCGTTACCTGGGAGACTGCACTGTAGGCTGTTATGTCCACTATCCCACTGTAAGCACGGATATGTTAAAGAAAGTCTCTTCTCGACAGGAAGGACATAACAACCCATCTTTCATAACAAAGAGCTGGTTTCTCTCCACTGTTAAAGTCCAGTACTATAAGCTGTTTGCCCTTCTGTATGGCTGGGCAGGAAGACGATCCCATGCAGCCATTGTAAATTCAACCTGGACCTTTGACCATATCCAGAAGTTGTGGAAGATGAGAGATAGGACACATATCGTGTACCCACCATGTGATATCAATGAGTTTATAAAAATACCTCTGGATGCTAAGCGTTCTAAACACATCTTGTCTATATCTCAGTTCAGACCAGAAAAGGACCATCCTTTGCAGATTGAAGCATTTTTCAAATTTATGTCTGGAATCCCAGATAACCAGAAATCCTCATACAAGCTGCTGTTGGTTGGAAGTTGCCGAAACCAAGGTGACAAAGACAGGGTAGAAACCCTGCAGAAAATGTGTTCAGATCTGGGTATAACTGAGAATGTGGACTTCAGGCTCAATGTCAGCTTTGCAGATTTGAAATCTTTGATGGCTTCATCACAAGTCGGCCTTCACACAATGTGGAATGAACACTTTGGAATAGGTGAGTGTTTTTATGAATGTCACCAAAATGGTAAATCACTCAACTCAGTCCTCAACTCTAATCTGGCCTTTAAAAAAAATGTGCAGAAATTTGAGGTCAAATCTCAGATTTGAGGCTGAGTATTGACTTGAGGAAAGTTGGTGATGACACTGGGCCTGAACTTTATTGATCAAATACATATGTCCTGCATCAAAAATGTAAATTTGCATTTATAAAAATTAAGAGCAATTGAAAACTATTTTTTTTTAAATAGGAGGACTTTTTGTCACAGATACTCAAACTGATAAATGATAATTAAATCATACATGTTATAGGTTCATATTTCTTCAATAGACATATATTTTACAGGTGTTGTAGAGCTGATGGCAGCAGGGTGCATCATTCTGGCTCACAATTCAGGAGGACCAAAGCTGGACATAGTTGTGCCTATTAATGACCAACCAACAGGATTCTTAGCCTCAGATGTGAAGTCCTATGCAACATGTATGGCAAAGATTTTCTCTCTGTCAGACAGAGAAAGGATGGAGATACAACAAAGTGCACGGACTCATGTACATAAATTCTCAGACGCTGAATTTGAAAATGGATTTTTAAGTGTATTTGATGATTTAATTACAAAATGTACATGAAATTCTATTTTTAAGTATTTAATGCCTACAGTGTATATTCTAGTACTGAAATAAAAGCTGAATTTTGTGACTTTTTGTACTTTTATGAATCGAATTACCAGTACTAGCAATAACACTGGTGAAGAACACAACTTGACATTAACATGATTAACATATTATTTTCAATTAGCAGTTTTTGTGCATGTAGTGAGTGACAATGTGTATATACGTGTACAAGTCCTTGTAATGAAAAATAATTTAATAGTTAAATGATGTCTAAATCATGTTTATATGCAGTTTATTTACATGGGTGAAATATTTATATTAACTTAAAAATTAAAAAGAGTTAAATCCTAATGGAGATTAATCATGTACCTTATCAGCAATAGAGTAGGCACTAGCTTAATGTTTCTTCAGCAAAGTTCACCCAATAGTATTACAGTATATATGTAATACATGTGTAACAAGGCCATTATACTATGAGGTACAAGCTTTGTTGCAGACACAAGTGCCTGTAAGCAATAATGATCATTTACATTTTATTACTTACTTGTATACTCCAGGCACCTTGATAATCAGGCAGTCTTCCCCCTCCCGTTCCTTTTTCTGACAATAAACAATTTTCTTAAACGTACTGGAAGTCTGGAAAAAAATTATGCAGATTTATACAGATTATTCAAACTGGCCATTGTGCATAATTCATAAAAATATTTGATGAAATAATTTCAACAAATACCAAACAGGCTGGTATTGCATTTTTGTGCAAAAAGGTCAAATTAATTTGAGATAATGCATGGATGAGTAAGATAAGTTTTTACCTTGTAAAAATTTATCAAAATTTCAATCTACACTGCTACATGTTATGTTATACTCGTAAAACATTGGTGAAAATTAAATTCATTAGCAGAATATGTGTACAAAGTTGAAATAAAGGAAAAAACCTAATGCTTAGCTTTTGAAAAAACTTTTATATATTTAACAATCCGGATTTTGTATCCGTTCTATCTTCTCCTTTAGCGAATGAATACGACATCCGTGTTTTGAACCACGAGAAAGGAGTTTTGAAAGGTGCCCTCAAAAATGATAATTCCTGTGTAGGAAAGTTGATCAACGTAACTATCTTGTTCTTTTAGTCATTATGGTTAAAACTCGGCGTATAGACCCGGAATTCAGAGTTACGACACCTGTTGTTAAATTGTTAAAGAAAACCTTCATTGGAATCTCGTTAGCGGTCACTACTGTAACAGTTTTTTCGATGTTTGGGTAAGAAAATGGTCCCAAAATATGTTTTGTTTGATCAAAGGTCAATAATGATATTTGTTTAACAGTTTCAGCTTGATCAGGGTTTTCTGCAGATCCGTTGCTCTACCATGTCTACGTGAAAATTCTGTTTGACATGCCATTTTCAACCAGAATTGTTCTTTTGAACCGCAGATTTGC
Organism: Magallana angulata; assembly: GCF_025612915.1. Lineage (NCBI taxonomy): Eukaryota > Metazoa > Mollusca > Bivalvia > Ostreida > Ostreidae > Magallana > Magallana angulata. The sequence continues at coordinate 23,916,215 of NC_069117.1, read as the reverse complement.
ATCGATCAGTGTTATAAGTCGGTCTAACCACTTTTGTCTTCGCTAAGCAAACTGTTTGGGCCACATTGCCATTTTTGCATTTCTATTTAAAATAGAATATATTAGTCGTATGGGATTTATTAAAAAGAATAATCTTACCATGACCAGGCTACGCTCAGGTCACAGTAAGAATTCGTCCCATATACTTGCAATGTAGCAGCCGCGAAGCGGATCAGCTTCATGTCAATTATAAGTCTGTTAAAAATAATCTGCATGGGAAAAACACATTTCTATACATTACAAACCTTTATGAACATGCATATGTAGTTTAATCCACAAAATATCCATTTAATGAGTCATACCAAGGCATTTTGTTAAAATACATGTTTGAATTTGCCATTTTGTCGGAAATCGCACTCGGAATGTCTCAGATTTTATCATTAACATTGCGACCATAAACAGCGAATTTTCAAACGTGATGTTGAAAGTTGCAGTGATTTCGTTGCAAAAACAGTTAAAAGAGCAACATAGTAGGTATTTTAGACCAATCATATGAAAGTTTAGGCCAGATACAGTGCGAAATAATTTTTAGCTCACCGAGACGAAGTCAGGGGGAGCTTATGCTATACCCTCGGCGTCGGCGTCGGCGTCCGGACCAGGTTAAAGTTTTTGTTGCAGGTCCTGTATCTATGCTATTACTTGTCCTATCTTCACCAAACTTGCATGGATGATGCATCTGGACCTATTTATGGACTTGAAAGATTTGGATGCTAAATCTGAGTCCTAAATTTCAGATGCTGGAGGAGGTTAAAGTTGTTGGACCAGGTTAAAGTTTTTGTTGCAGGTGCCCTTTGATAGCAATATCTAAGTTACTGCAGGTCCGTACCTCTCCAAACTTGCATGGGTGGTGTGTCTTATGATACTGATGCACCAGACAGGCTTGAGTGCTGAATCTGAGCTATAGGTTTCGGATGCTGGAGGAGGTTAAGGTTTTTGGAGCAGGTTAAAGTTTTTGTTGCAGGTGCCCTTTGATAGCAATATCTAAGTTACTGCTGGTCCGTACTTCACCAAACTTGCATGGATGGTGTGTCTTATGATACTGATGCACCAGCAGGCTTGGGTGCTGAATCTGAGCTATAGGTTACAGATGCTGAAGGAGGTTAAGGTTTTTAGAGCTGGTTAAAGTTTTTGTTGCAGGTGCCCTCTGATGATTATATCTTAGTTACTACTTGTCCTAACTTCACCAGACTTCTATGGATGGTGCATCTTATGATACTGATGCACCAGACAGGCTTGAATGCTGAATCTGAGCCATAGGTTTCGGATGCTGGATGAGGTTTAGTTTTTTTGGAACAGGTCACATGTTCTATAGATGATAGCTTGCATAGTTGATTTAACTATATTATAAATGAAATGCAGAGGTTGGTTCAGATGCAGAGCCTGATCTCCATTATCAAGGATGCTAAAGAAATCTTCTACCTCACTCAAACCTGCTCTATAGATAGATGTGTTTGTTGATAAATGATATAACATGATTCCTATGATAGAGTATTGTATGGTATGAAACAATATTGTTTAATATGATACAATATAATATCATATGTAATATTATAAAAAGTTATATGATACAATATGATATTGTATCAATTTTATTGATATTTTATGTTATGATATTGTATCATGATATTGTTATGTATGGTATTGTATATTATGATACAATATTGTATAATACTATATTGTATTATTAATTTATTATTTTATCACATGATACTATTACATAAGATATTTCAAAATATAATATTGTATCCTATGATAATATTGTATATTCTATAAGGCCAGCATTTTTTTATTTTTAGGTTTACGAACCACAAAATGATAAAGTTCCGTAGGAGGAGGAAATAAAAAAAAAAAAAAAATCTCTTTTGACCTAAAAATTTTTTACTTTTAGGTTCACGAACCACAAAATTGTAAAGTTCTGTAGGAGAAAAAAAAAACTTTTATGACATCATCTTTATTCTAATATTAATATAATGAATGACAACTTCTTGATAGTGGTGTGTAACTGCATTAAGTGTAGCGTGTGAAAAGTATGTCATCTGTGTAACATATCTCTGAAATAGTACAATAGAATATTAGACATACAGCTTTGATATTACATGTACATATAGCAATGTCAGGGGTGTGCAATTACAAAATTTGGCCACAAAGTTACTAGCCCAAAATTCAAAGTTACCAGTCAAACTATTGTCGGACATGTCAACATTTCATTTAAAAAAACAACCTAAATTTTATGTACATAAAGTAATAATGTTTTCTCCTGTATGATACTAGTATTTAATTATTAATATACAAAATATTTATTACTTTCATGTTTTCTGCAGTTAAAAAATATTCAACTTCATTGATCTCTCACATTTTTTTTTACAATATTGGTTTGGGTGTTTATATGTGAGAAAACTCAAACATAACATTGTGAATGTGAACAGACTCTATAAAATCACTGCAACTATATGTGTGCATGTATTTTATCCTGTTGAATTTCCATGTACAAAGTACAACTATGCAATTAATTATGTAATGGTAAATTTAAATTGAAAATAACGGAAAATGCACAAACAATAATATGATTTTTTTTTTAATTCTGAGGCAGGTCACTTTAAAATGTGTTTATGAGAATAGTTACTGCAGAATATCTCTAATACATCTCTCTCTCTCTCTCTCTCTCTCTCTCTGTAAAATAAATTTTTAAAAAAGCCAATGAATACATATGCCAATTCAACACAAAAAGAAAGGGAATCATTTTACAGTAATGTACTTGAAAACAGCTGCACAGGTAACTATCGAAGCCATGTTCAGTGAGGTGTGACTATCTCGTCTAGCCACTGGTCAACACTGTCGGTAAAACTTCAAAGTATGAAACTTGCAGCAGAGTGTTTGTAGAAGCTTCTCTGAAGAATGTAGCACGAGAAAAAGATGCGTAAGAAATTTTTAGGCTATCATGACACAAAAAGAGCAGATTTTATGCCTCTGTGATAACAATGACGATACACTTTTCCTACTAGAAAAAATTTGCTGTCGGGGAGAAAAAAAAAGATCTTTTTTGTAATTTTATTTTTTTTCTAAAAACTCAGAAAACCGAGCGGCAGGTTTGTAAACCTAAAAATAAAAAAATGCTGGCCTAAAATTGTATCATACGATATTGTATAAAATGATATTAGTTTCTGTAATATAGAATTATATCACATGAAATTGTATAATATGATACTGTAATATTATATAATATTGTATCATACGATATTGTATGATTTGATATTGGTTTATAATATGATATATTATCATATCACATGAAATTGTATTGTATGATATTGTAAAATATATTATTGTATCATATGATACAATATGTATAATATAATATTGTATTATGTAATATTTTACTTTATCACATAATATTGTATCGTTTGATTTGATGCAATGTTGTACATATCAAATTATATTGTATCATATGATACAATATCATATTATGTATCAAAAATGATACAGTATCATACAATATCATACTATATAATACAATATAATATCATGTTTCAATATTATGATGTTTTATGTAATATGATATTGTAATATAATACTATAACATTTATATATTATGATATTGTATTATGTGATCAAATACAATAACGTATTACACAATACCATGTCATATCATACGTAACAATATCATATCTCATCATTGTTTAATATGATATTTTATTGTATTATATGATATATGTTGTAAATATGATAGGATGCAATATTTAATTTTATATTATTGTATTGATTAACATATGAACATATGATTATCATACAATTTTTTAACAGATGATTTACGATATTGTGTCAAAACAGAATCCATGAATATCCAAGATCACAAAGTATGATTTTCATTTAATATGATAAAAGTGGTCTCATAAAGGTAGGTGAAGTCTCATAAGGGTGATGTCTCGTCTCGGTGAGCTTTGTAATCTGTGATTACCTATGTTTTTATTTGCTATGAAGCGAGTATATGGGACGAATTCTATCGTTAAACCAAGTCCGTAGGACATCTGTCATTTTAACGATAGAACATTCTATATAGGGATTTATAAGTCTGAATGGGAATTTATGTTTCAAAACAGATAGGCCTACATACAGCTTAGTGTGTTCTATTGTCCTCGGCCATTGGTCTGAGCTGTTCCTTGCACCAAGGGAAAAATACTCTGGTCTATTCGACTCTATTGACTGCTCAGGCATTATATAATTGTATAATATATCATTTTCACAATTATTGGGTTGCAGTCCCAAAGGCAGGTAGTTTTCGTTCTATTCGGTACTGATGTTATACTGCAATAAGGCATTTAAAAGAAACATGCTACAAATAAAAAAATTATACATGGATTGATAATTCAATTTCAATTTCAATTTCCTTATTAACCAATTAAGGGCCCTCAAGGGGCAACATGAAGACTGTTGACATACAACATCCAATGAACATAAAACATTCAATAAACATATACAAGAGGGAAAGAGCTGGATGATTAAAAGAACTATGACTATGACTATGATATATAATTATTAACATACATTTATTAAAATAAAAATAAAAGTAAAACTGAGAATATAAAGGAGTTTAAGATTTTCTCTGATGTTTAAAAATGTGAATTCTTACTTTTTTTCTATTCTAATGTAGCAACTTTGCTACTTAAAATGAATAACAAAAAAAGATTATTTGATCTTAGTTTTATCAGGACCTGTAGTTGTGTAATTTTTGTTTAATAGAAGTTATCTATGGTAGTGACTCTGAATACATTCTTTGTTTCAGCTTGCGAAAATATTTCCCCCTGCATCCTGAAAAAGAAATGGAGAGAGAGCGTCTTAAGGATGAACTAATAAAAGCTGATTACCGTTATATGATGGAGGAAGCAGAAAGAATTATGAATGAGCAATATTCCGACGAGTTTCAATATACTGACAGGAAACCACCTCATGCAACCAGGCAATAATGACTATTTGACACCTCTAAGTCAGTCTTTTGGAATATTTGTACATTTTTCTGTATGAACATGTTTTTTTGTCTCATTGGCTAGAGACATTTTTGTGTACCATAATTATATGTTATTAAAGTTAATTATATGTAGACTTCTTTGTAAAGATATTAGTGTGTAAAAGACAGGAAGGACTGCAAAGAAATGAATAATGTGAAATATTTTGATAGAACTGAATCATTTGAATTGTGTACATGTGAATTCAGAGTTTGGTTTTGTGAGATTCATTCATCAACCTTATAAATCATGAAAACAAGGAAGAAAGATGAAGAGAATACAAAGTCCAAACTATCGCTACAGAAGAAAAAGAAAGGGGGAAAGGATGCACTTCAAAATATTTTGTCAATGCCGCAGAATTCATTAAATGAAACATGTGAATTTCAAGTCAGCAACAACAGGTACAAAGAGCAAACTTCAGCACAATGTGAGATGGATTTAGATGTACCAGAGGCAGCGGCATCTTCTGTTTTTGAATCAAAGAGAGAAGAGGATGCTGACAGTTTCAAGAAATGTCCAACTTGTGAATTGATGTTGACTACAAACGCCTTTCAGTCACATGTTGTCAGTTGCTTGAAGGAGAGATTCCAGAAAAAAGGTAGGGTGTGGGAGTTGGTGCTACAGTTGAATGCCTCAGTGATTTGTCTTGGCTGCATTTTACACAGTATTGTATGGTGTTATTAATTTTCTCAGACTTGTCAGTTTCAACAACATTAAGTTAATACTTTTTGGCATCTAATGAATATTTAGCATAAACTTAGTCTGTTTTTGATAGTGCTAATAGCTTTACTATGGGTTTACTAGATTTATATTTTTGTTTATGACAGCTGATGTTGATATGTTTGATTTTTGATACCAGCATTTCAGTCTTTACAGGATCCGGTTTTATTTTTATTGTGGTTCCTTATAGGATCAAATGAAGATGAGCTTAGCCAGGAGAAATTTGTTTGTCAGTTCTGTACAAAGGATCTCTCTCACTTTAACTCAGCCAGGAAAACACAGCACCTCAACAGGTGTATGGACAAGGTAGGCATTACATGTAATACTAAGATAGAAAAACTGATTTCGGCGGATTTAAAAAAAGTCAAAATGGTCATTTTTAAGATCAGTGCAGACCTCATCTTTGCTAGCCAAGGGTTTACAATCCACTCTGTTACTCTAAAACTGTTGTAGAATAACAGACTGGATCGTAAACCCTTGGCTAGCGAACATGTGCAGAACACGGACTGATTTGATTTCCTCCTTGTTTTTTGTTTTTTTTCTGCCAATCACATCCCTGGGTGAGAATCAATATGGACTACAGTCCCTTTACCTGCTGTTCCATCCAGGATTCATTGTATATATTATGTATAAAGGATATGTATAGAATATTTTGTATATAAGTTTGATAATGGTGCCTTGTAAAAAAGATTGTCAATTGATATTCTGTAGCCAATAAATCAGTCAGTTTAAATGAGTAAATTTAAAAGTCAGGTTTATCACTACATGCTTTCAATTTTACTTATTGAAAAAAAATTTGTAGGGATCAATATCATTTTAAATTTTTAACCACATTGACCCAAACTTCTTATTAAAATGGCACATCTCAATGTCCATTTAACTGTAGTTAAGAAAAAAGTTTTCTGTGGCATTAAACATTTAATGGTTAAGTAAAAAAAAAATTGACTGTGATGCTTACAAAATTAAAAATGACAAATATGTTTTTCATGAATTTACAGGTAGATGAGATGAAACAAAAAGAAACTGAGAAGACAGAACAGCTTGAGAAGGCTAAGACAGCAGTGCTGGACTGTCCTATGTGTGGCAAAGCTCTGAAGACAGAAAGTGTGGGTCAAACATTACTGACATGTCATCAATTTACCTAAAATTAGATATATTTATGCTTTTTGATGTACAACAGTAAGGTTTAGTATTGGTCTGAAAAAATCCAGTGTCTATTTTTTACTCTGACTTTATATTTTGTTTAATGTAGGATTAAAAGTTGTATACAATATGATAATTACCCGAATCTTGCTCAGGAGAGTTTAAAAGTTACCTACTAAACAGAAACAAATTTATACAAAATATGTTTAAGTGCTGGTAAACAAATACAAAAAGTTAAAACAACTACTTTATTTGATCATCTACTGATTGTTCATAGGGAAGAAAAATCCACATGAAAAAGTGCAGCCAGAAGCTGGGGGTGTCCACAGACCAACTTCTGACCCTTATAAAACAGCAGGAGGAGGAGAGACGGGTGAACATAGCGGCCGGGCTGGTCCCTCTGGCAGCAAGGTCAGTGGATCGGTCAATCTCACCAACAAGGGGATCCACGTAAACCAATGACACGATTCTGTTATGATAGTTTTATTAGTGATAGTTTTATTCGTTTTAAGTGTTGTTTCATATTATTTGATGAGTATGGTAAGCTGATGTAATCAGGATCACATCTACCGGTAATCGATTGGGACTGTAAAAAAAATTGTTCCAGTCCAAGAAAGCATTTCGTTTGGCCTGATGATAAAATATATTTCTCAATTAATGTCACAGTTAAAGAGGTTGTATATTCTGTGTTCTCATTCTTACATTACTCAGATCAACCATTAGCAAACTCGGTAAGCAGACCAAGAAAAAGCTGAAAGAGCCACAGAGGTAAGTATTGATAAAATGTGCATATGTACAACTTGCACCTTACAAGATACTGTAGTTTTCAATAATCAACTTTACTCTGCCAAAGTAACCTGACATACTGTGGAACATTTGAATTTGTTAGGGCTAATTTTTCCACTTGTTCTTGGGTATGAAGTTTTCTCGAGTTATTATTTAGATAATGAATAAAATCTTTATTTCATAATTTGGTGAGAATGTAAATTCACTGGTAAGGGCCACAAAGTTTGAGCCTCCATGAATTTAAATGATGCCTTAGTTCTCTAAAAGAGCAGATATTTTGGTTATAAAAAAAAACTTCGTAGACATTGTTGATTTTCAGTAAAGTGACATATGCTGTTTGGTATACCGGAAAGCAGAATCAGGTGTTCCTTCATTGCATGGACATTTTGTTGATATTTTATTCACAATTTCAGTAAATACGAGGAAGAGCTGCAGACTGCTCTGGCCATATCTGATTCTTTGTCGAATAAAAATGTCAGCAAGAAAACAGAGACACAGCTCCAGAAACAGGGTTGGAAGAAAAAGGCGTAAGTTGTCTAGAAACTTGTGTGTCTAACGACAAGTTGCATTCAGCTTATATTTATATGGAGAAAAACAAATCATATGATTATGACCTTTCATAGAGATCCCACCCCATCTCTTTTGGTCCTGCTATCAGAGGAGGAAAAACAGAAGAGACGATCAGAGAGGGTGGCAGCCATGCTGATTCCCCAGGTGAGTTTCAGTTGCTATTGAAGTATGTCAGTGTATATGTTCAGTAGTCTCCTGAGGTTGTCTATGACAGTTGCTGTTTCAACCATATATTTGAAGTTGATAGTCATACACAATGTACATATACTTTCCTTAGCTTTTCTGAAGTTTTATAAGAACAAATTCTCTTATCACGTACATGTATAGATTCTGGAAAAGATTGATTCTTTGTTTTAACAGGATCTAGATGATGATGATAATGAAATGGAGAATTTGGCCCCTGCCTTCTGTGGTAGTCTTATTCAGGAAAAGTACTCATCTGACAATGACAAGGTACACTGAGTTAGTACACACTGTATCTACTGTTATTAGTACTTTAAATTTGTATTCATTTTCATATTGATTGGAGCAAATCTGGAAATAGATAACAACTAAAGTTTTACCAAATTATCTCAAAGGAGGTTAAAATACACAAAAGAAACAAGTAGTTGGGACTTCCATCTAACTTCAACATATCCATTGTATTTGATATCTCAATATTCGTGATATCAAAGTTTTACTGTAAAATATTTTTCAGTCAAAGAATAAATGATGTGAGTTGTGAATTTTACTACATACAGTTCTTTTTATTACCAAGATGCCTTCTTTATGGTCAAGATGTGAGTTATCCACAGAGAATTTAACTGCCTTTGAAAACAAAGATAAGTTCTATGTGGAAAAACTTATGCCCCCTATATGTGTCAGTCGTTTTGTTGTGGGCTCCAACATCAAAAAGGTAGAAAGCATTCCGGGCCGAAGACAGTCCACCTACAAAGGAATCCCAGACAAGACAGAGGTAGAGCTTACTGACATTTCAGAGGCATCAAGTTTTAGAACTGTCTGTATGCAACACACTCTAGATATCAAAAGTGAAGTAGATACATGCATAGAACTAAGTTAAAGCAAGCAAGCAATGCTTACTACATACATTCTTATTGGTGTTAATCTATATTTAGATTCACATTGCCACTAACATTTTTTTCATTCAGATTGTATTTCACAGGTTGGAAGCAGTACTTTTCATGGTGACACTATGTTGGCCTCCACTCAGACTGCAGTGATACTAGCAGAGTTAGAGGTCAATGCTGGTTCATCTGGTGACCTTGACCTGACCTGCAGTGGTTTCTGTCCAGACTCTCCTGTCAAAGTGCAGGTAATGAATTTGCCAAATAAGAAGTCCTGAAATAGTAATAGATAATTTAGTTTTATGACTCGCACCCTGTATGACGTTTCTTTGTTGAAGGAGCAAACCAAACAAAAGGTAGCAGATGCCCACCAAAAGACAATGGTTTCCATGGTGAACAATCCTAATTTCAGTGATATAAGGATAAAGACCAGTGATGGTATCATTCATGGTCACAGACTGATTCTAGGGCTCAGGTGCCCTAAGATTATCCAGGTAAGTCTTGCTGTTTCAGTTTTACTTCCAAATATTTGATTATAATTCTTTACCTGCATGCATACAGGTGTATGATTGTTGAATTGACAGGACAGCCAGGATGAAGTGGAACTGACAGACTATTCCTCTACCACTGTACTGGCAGTTATGAAGTACCTGTATGCTGGGGCCATCTGTCTTCCTAAAGGTTCAGTCTCCGAAATAAAGAACTTGGCTTCATGGTTAGAATTTTAATCTTTACATGTGAACATACACAATGTAAGGGGAGGCTGGTTGGAATGTATTTTGCAGTTTCCTGCTAAATCTTATTATTTTCATCGAGAGATGTTTAATGTTATTGATATTGGGAACTTTGATGATATAGAGTAAATTTGATGTACAGTTCATGTATTTTGATCATTTGATGTCTGTAATATTCACACTTGAGGTTAGGAATTTGTTGAATGTTGAATATAGAAGTATAAATTAATATAATGTCCTTTATTAGGTTGGAAATCGATGAATTAGTAAAGATTTGCGCCTCTGCTCTGAATGACCAAAAAATGGCGGACAACCAAGAACCTGCAGAAGACAAGGAGGAGAAAAACTTAAGCAATCTACAGAACATGATGACAGAGGACACTGAGGAGGGAAATCCAAGCGAAGATGAAGAATGTGAAGAGGAGAATAACTTTCATGAGGGAATATCTAATGAAGATTACAATGATATCATGTGTACACAGAGGAAGAAATACAGCGTCACTGAAGGGAGGAAGAATCAGGAGGATTCTGGGAAGGAGAGTTCAGAGGTCGATCAGTCAGGCATGGAGAGTGATGCCAGTGAAGGGGAGATATCGCTGTTCTTTCATGATGAAAGTTTTGATGGGACTGCTGCAGAGCCATGCCAGAAAGATGATGAATGTAATATGCAAAATTCAGCAAAGAAAAGAAAAAGTGAAGGAAAATTGCAAAATGATAAAATGGATGACATGGATGTTATATTCATAGATCAAGAGAAAGGATTTGAAGATGGAACAAAAGAATCTGAGTTAATGGAAAGTAAAAATGAAAAGGACAGTGGTGTAGATCAACAAGACAGGGTGAATAAAGAGCTGGCAACAGAGGAATTGAATCCAAAACTTCAGGTCAATGACAGCATTGTATATCAAGATGAGGATCTAATTATTTACAGTGAAACTGAAGACACGCCTCCATGTTCCGGATCAGAAGTGATCAGAAAATCCCAGTCTGTGGATCCTCTGTCTGCGGATCTGTCATTGAATCCAGACCGGAGTGGGAGAGCTGAAAGCCCATTGATAGTGGCCAGTGGGTCCAGTTCTCACAGTTTCCTGGAGGGAGAGGAGATTTTAGTGGGGGAGGGAGATATAAGGCCAGGGTCTCCAGCCAATAGTGGGCAGGGACTAGACTCCTCGGGTTTGGATTTGTTTGAGTCTCCTATATCCATACAGACTCCTGAACATGTAAACTCACAGAGTAGATTCCCTGAGACTGATCGGCTAAGCCCAGGGCTATATCCAGGGAACTTCAGTCCACCCACACCCCATTCATCACATTCACCAGCTCAATCTAAAGCAGGAAACCAAACACCAGTCAAAGTATCAACGAGTGGTGGATCAAAGAGAATCTTGAGGAGGAGTAACCTGAACAAGGTTCTGTGTGATTCAGATTCTCCTAAACAGAGCAGTGATGTCACTACAACAGAGGTCAGTGATGGAAACAGTGTTAATGTTGATGATGGATTCAACTCTCCAATGTCAGTTACCTCGATACATTCAGACAGTGAAGAAGACGATGTGTCTTTGATCCAAGACAAGAGCCAGGTCGCTTCGCCCAAACAAACTGTTGGATCTCCTGCGTGTCAGCTGCAGCCCAGTCAGAGAAAGACTTTTCGATTTACCAAGACTAAGCCAGTAGTTGTGAACTTAGAGAGGTACCTTACTCCAGAGAAAGAAGAGCAGCCTGATGTTGTAATTTGTGCAGTGATCTCGTCACCTGGTGTTGATTCCAGCAAAGAAAATGGAATGGAAAATGAAGCAGGTTCATGTTCATAATACATGTATTAGTTATCTGCCGTATAGACAAATACCTCCAGTTATTTTTTTTTAAATCTTGATTAATTTTTTGTGAAAACAGATAAAAATAAGCATGTGAATTTTCATGTTTGTTTCATATTAAATACAATTTTAAATACGGTAGTTATATTGTGTAAGTTTGAAACATTCTGTACTACATGTAATGGTACAGCATGTAATATATAAATACACTTTGATACCTTCTGTCTTCGGCTTACTTTTACACAAAGAATATAGTTTGACCTTAAATTGAAGAATGTGACCTGGATCAAAAGTTAACTTCTGTTAAGTTCAATGAACTTGAATGTGCTTTTCAATTTTACCTGAGTAGCATTTATATCGTAATTTACTTGTTTTTCTGTAATTAGACCTGGACAACCCAATTCCAGATGTGTGGGAGGGCTTCAATGACAGTGGAATGGATGGAGGTATTTTGGCCTGTGATCTCCCTACCCCTACAAAGTCTGCCAGTGATGTAAAAAGTACCACCCCAAAGAAGATACCCAAACTTCGAACAGAACCAGATACTCTTACGAATGTTTCTAAGGGAACTAAAGGACTTGTATCAAAGGTAAATTATTATTCAAGTTCCACACATGGAGTATCATTTACATGTATCTTTCTTAAACATATATTTTTTGTGGTAGAATTTTGCAATTTTTATGATTGTCATCTTATGCTTATTTTAGTGGAAATAAAGCATTTACAAAATATATTTTGTGCGTTTAATAATGCATTATCAAAACTACACCAATATAATTTTTCAATAAAAATAATAATTGATGATATTTTCAAAGTTTTACCCCTTGTAAATTTTAGCTTTTATTGAAACCATAAATGCTGGACAGATGCATGTATACCCAGGTGTTATGGAATTTATACTTTGTATCATTGTATTGCAATTGTTTGATTACTTTTTGTATATAGCTTATTGTAGATTGTTACTTGAATTTTGTTTCATTAATTTACATAGAATCCTTCACTAGAAGTACCAGATGAACTAGGTGAGAGCTTTGGTAATGACAGTTTTGATGTGGAGATGACTGCACAAATGACTGATAATCAGGTAAGCATGTGTATTGCAAAAGTAAATACATATACCTCCGCAGGCCTGTTGTGTGCAATCTAACTGGCTCACTAGTTCAACATTTAAACTCAAGATTGTACTTGTAATGATTTTCATTCTAGAGTTTCTTCAAGACTCCAACTGAGAATAGAAGACCTAAAAAAGCCCCGAGAGACTGGGTTCCCCCATCACCCTTCACCCCAATGCCAAGCTATGACAAAATGAACACTCCCCAGCTCAAGGTCAGCTCAGAGATAGTTGCAGAACTTGTGAATTTGTTTGCTACTCTAAAAGAAAACTGTCAGAATTATGATAAAATTGGATTTCAGTTTCAATTTATAAAATTAGGGCAAATGTGTGTATTACTGGTAAACTTGTTTTAGAATTTATTTTTGAAATTACCGGTATTTCCAAAATGATGTTGGTAAAAAACTAACAAAGGAAAAAAATAATTTGTGTAACAGTATATAATAAAGAAAACACCTTAAATATGACAATTTATTGGAATAGTTCCTAACTTTCCTTCCAGAAAGAGGTACAGAAGATAGGTGTAAAGCCTGTGGGTAAAAAGAGGATGCTGCTTCTGTTGAAGGATGTGTACAAGCAGACTCACCAATGTATGTCTACTGCCTGTATATATTTGTGTGTTCTCTATTGGACAGAAATCAGTCTATTACCCTTTATATATCTAGTGAATTGTGCTGTATTGTTATAAATTTCAGGTGTATGCTACCCAATAATGCACCAATACCAATATATGCTTTTCTACCCATTTCTTAATTTAATATAACAATGCATTCCTTTGTGGAAGTCTCATAAAAAGTTTATTTTCTTTTTCCTTTTTATCACCGACTTTGATTTTATATGACAGATGAGACAGATAGTGAGTTTGAGACATCAGTTGATGAGATAAGGACTGAACAGAATGAAGGAAGCGAGCTTGTCTCAGTCTCGGGTGATGAGGAGGACAATGAGATCAGTAGCAGCCAGGGGTCCGAGATGAGGTAACAATAATCAATCATTGTCTTTAACTGTTATACATGTACTACATGCACCGGAACATTGCCGAATTTTTATGTGATAACTAGCCACTTAATGTACTAAATACATTTACATGTACCAGTGTGACTTGCAAAGTACGCTTTGAGTAGTCATGGAGTTGAACTAATGCAAGATACTAGAATAGTTATTAGGGCCCCGCAAGGATTTGCGGGTGCCCTATAGTAATCACTCTGTCCGTCCGTCCTTCTGTCTGTCCGTCTGTCACTCTTCCGTCCACAAATTTTCTGTTTTTTTCTAATAACTTTTTTTATGATTGCCCAATCAAGTTCAAATTTAGTATGGTAGTTCAGTAGGCAGAAATACATATTTTGATGCTAAGGTTGGTTCTCTATGTCTTCTGGTTTGGAGTGGGGTGGTGGGGTAGATTCCTTAACTATGCATAAGAATGAATGGGCAAAGAGAGATAACTGCTGAGAATGTTACCATTCTATACATGTACTTGGAAGGCTGTGCAATATTTGTCCTTTGGGATTAATTTACCTTCCACAGGAAGAAAATCCTAAGCTTTATCTTTATCTGTCACAATTTTGAATGATGAGTAGTATTGTGTACATTCTTTGAAATATGGATTTAAAATATAATATTCATACTTTATTTTGGTTAAAATACCGTACACAATGATTTATGATAATTTTATTGAATTCTAAAATCAAGATATATATTAAGATATCCTTTTTCACTATTTCATTTTTTAATTATTTATTTTATTTCTTTCTGCCTTAATGCTGTTAATTTTAACAGGTAATCAGATAATAACCCCATTCTGTCATTTCTGAAAAAAAAAATCTTATTGTAAATTTAGAAGAAAAGGATGAGAGAGCAGAACAATTAACCCCCTGGGATTAATTATCTTGCCTGCTGCAGAAAATTTAGAGGCTTAAATACACATTTAATTTAGTTTTTTTTATAAGACATGAGGTTATTCCTGTTTTATGCAGATACAAGGTTACTATTTAGAGTTTTTGGACATTCAGGAATTATCTTGAAATTTTAAAAATACAGTTGTTACTTAAAATTTTCACATTTTTTTTTTAAATGTAATCAAATTAAACTCTCATTCCATGAGCTGCACCCTTATATTTTTACCCCTCAGTTTAACACTTTAATTGCTGGATGAAAATCATATCCAACTACAAATCATGAGATCCTATATATTGCAGTTCTTTACATCTTATGCCGGGCATTTATTTTTCATCACTGTTAATATAAAGAGGATGGAATTCAAAATTTTTTTCACTTCTCTATATTAATTGTCATAGCGGGGCCCTTCCTGACTGGTCAGTTTTCTAGTTTCATTTTGTTTTGAATTAATGCTTTTGTAGTGTTGTCCTTGAAGAAACCATGATGGATGTTGAAGAAGAGATAACTCCATCTCAAGCTGTAAGTACAAGTAATTGAGATTGAATCTTTAATTTTAGTTTTGACTAAGATCTGTTATATTGATGTTTGTCTCCAGGCTGCATTATTTACTGAATAACACAGCTAAAGGGATGACTTACTGTGAAAAGTTTTAGATTCAAGTTCGTATGACATCAATTTTTATGTGAAGTTTCAAAACATGATCTTTTAGAGTCTGAAATATCTTTTTTCCAGGCTTCAGATGTGCCTGAGCTGACTCAGAAGATCTCACAGTTTATTCAAGACAATCCAGACATGTATACCAAGATACTGATGTACAAGGTGAGTATCCATGAAAATAGTCTTCAACAAAAACCATTAATAACATGTTACAGAGACCTTTAAGAATTTACGCTGTTTTACCGGTAAATGAAAATGAAATTACTGGTGTCCTAAATATGTAGATCTAATTACCTCTTGACAGCACATTGCCCTTTTCTTTTTACCTTTTTAGCCAATTGAGTTGGATGGATTGAAAAGGGAGATAACTGTAGCTGGAATAAAATGCTCCATGGAAAAACTAATGAACTATCTGGATGAAAAGGTTTTTATTCAAAATAAATACTGAACAAAAGCTTGTTAATTTCAACTCTAAGCGAATTATGTTAGTATACGTCTTGTTTGCTTCTGTATCAATAGAATATATTTTAGGGGTGGGGTAAAATTTTGCTGTTTTATAAGGGGGTAATAATAGTTTAATGTTACTTACCATATACCTACATGTAGCTAAATTAAGGCATTCATTTTATTTCAGTGCATTACATTCACTATGAAGAATAGAAGAAAAGCCAGTCCAAAGAAAGGCAGAGGTCGGGGAAGGAAGAAAAAAGCTGAGGTGGAGGCTGAGTAATGTGTGGAGGATTTTTATTCAAGTGTTTGTGTAGATTTAATAGAAATTTACTTATCAGCTGAGGAATTCTAATGTTTCATATACTGTACTATGAAGCACATATAAAATTATGTGAAAAAAATGTGCTAAACCTGTATAAGTGCATCGAATTGTATTTATTTCTGTTTTGAATGGAATGGACTTTTGAATGCCTGTGTGCTGAATAAATTATTTATCTATGTTTTGTATTCTTGGCTGGTATATCTATTAATCTAACAGTGTAGAATTAGACAACATCTGCTATTCTTTTATGAATTGCAAATCACAATTTGTAATGCCAAAGTGTACTGATAAAGATATTGTAAATTATACTGTATGCCATATAATGTAAGAAAGGTTAATTAAGGTACCTCACTACACCTACACTTATCCTTTTATAGACGCTACGTCACAAGATGGCGATTTAGATGTTTTGTTAAACTGTTTATATCGTTCTATTGGGTTGTATATCGTCGTAGCTCAGTGGTTCAAGTATTGGGCTTCTGAACCGCAGATCATGAGTTCGATTCCACCTGGAGCTTTTGTTCATGTTAACTGAATTCAATTTTTGAAAATGTAATTTTTCATTCAAAATTGCACATTTTTTTGCCTATTAGACTTAAATACTTCTTACCCACTATGATATCTATCATTGTCAAGGAATTTTCTGCTGATTTGAGAAAATATTTCACAGTGTAGTGAGCCACCTTAATCATCAACAATATGTTGTTTTCTCAAGAAGGCTGAGTTTTTGGTGTAAAATTTGATGCTACTGAACTCCAAAAATGTGACGATAAACATGATTTCTGCTTTGGAAATGTATTTTATTTAGCTTGACTTCTCTCTCAATTAGAGAAATGAAGTAACAGTATTGGGTTTTCAGTAATGACCACATCTTATATTGGTAAAAAAATGAATTGTTCTCCTAGCAGTGTACAGAATTTGAACAGCTTCTCTAAGTACATTTAATATTTAATTTGCTAGTTTAATGCAAATCTTTGTTAAAGTATTTTTTTTTTTCATGGTAGAGAGATGCATTTCCTTTGGGAGTAGCTCTGTCTGTAAATCAAGAAGTCCAGTTTGAATTATAATCAAGATGCTTGAGCAGGCCCAGGTTGCTTTGTTCAGTCAGTATCATATGCGAGTACCTTAAAATTATTTTTGGTGTGGCTGAACTTGAATTATAGGGCCAGACACAGAGGCCATAAGAGTTTATAATTGATGTCTTGGATTTTATGGGCAATTTTTGATAAATAGTCCGTTTTTAGCAGGGACATATACACTAAAGGTTAGTATATACGTCCCTGTTTTTTAGAAAAAGAAAAAAAAGATTGAGCTAGACAAAATGTTTGCTGACCAAACCTTTGTCTCTATAGCTGGCATCTGAAAAATAGAAAATAATGACTGATAGTGACTGAATTATGTGAGCTAGCTGTGAAGATTTACAGGAGGAGGAGAGATTTGAATATAGTATTCAATAATTTTATTTCATTTTATAATATTCAAACTGTAACTGTTGAAAGAACAAAAAACTATAATTGTTGCCATCCTTACAAAGTCAGGGGTCCTGAGTCCACTCGTGGACTTAAGACCCCAGACGTTGTTATGAAAAGTTGTTGCTTGTTGATACCTCTATTATTCCTAAATTTTATTGCAGTCGTTATATCAGTTATACTTTCTTGATCTACCCGTTGTTTAGTTCGAGTTAAATTTCCCGCCATTTAAAAAAGTTAGTTAAAGGTAAAATCCAGATGCGTTCCAATTACCGACCAACCTTGTCACGTGACAAAGCTTTTACAGTTGTCAAGTTCGTTCATAGAACACATGTTGACTCGGTTCTCTGTGGATATTTCACGAGTGTGATCTTTTATGTTCTGGAATGCAAAGTACAACTTTATAACACATAAAGGTAAGAAAAATCAGTTGATAAAACTTTTAATTGTACATCGATCGCGCGCACCTGTTTCTATCATATCGTGTCTATCCCGGGACACGATCAAAACACTGCCACTCTTATGACACGACCAAGTCTTCAGCGTAAACATGGCTTGGTGTACTTGTATCCTATTAATGAGAAAAGATTTATTCTTTGGTCATTTTGACCATGTAAAATCAGGGACGTAATATATAGGCCTATTATATATAGGTTATAGTAACATATAGATATATATACACTTTCCTGCTAACGACTAAATTACAACTTTTGGATATAATCTTCATACCTTGAATAGCCTATGTCACAATTATATATTCTTGGGTCAAAAATAACGTTAGATTAGTTATCAAGCAGCAAGTTACAGGAGCGTGCATTAATTAGTATTGATATAAGGAATAAGGAATAATTCTTTGAGTATTATGAGGTGATAATTTCGGTCGGGGCATGATCAAATCCAATAAAGCCCGAAGGGCTTTATGATGGATTTGATCACGCCCCGACCGAAATTATCACCTCATAATATTCAAAGAATGATTCCTTATTACTTATATTTATATAATTTTAAGCCATCGTTCGATTAAATATTTAAATATAAATAAGCAAACCCCGCTGGCGCCTCAATTTGGCGTCATTTGTATTATGGGTTATATAGTACAAAATCGATACGTAGTGTTATCACAGGCAAAGACACTGGAAAATGTAAATATATGATGTGATTATCCACACTTTGTTTGTAAAAGTAAGTATAGGCATATTTGCTGTAGTTTGATAGTGTTTAAACTCTTAATTAGACATGGTGTTTAGGGAAAAGGCTATAAATCCTTGGCAAAGCATACAGTGGTAAAGCCATTGCAAGTATTTCTCTGATATAAATATCTTCTGACATGCATTGCATATATTTGATATCAATATGTTCGAAAATGAATTTCATTGTGCATTCATAATTGTTACCCAGGGTACAGTATATTCCAGCTATTATAGTATTTAGAATGTCCGATTGAGTATCAATATTTTATCAGAATTATTGATTTATATCCATTAACATTTAGTATTGATAAACTCTTGAATTGATTGTCAATACCGTTTTGTAGAACACTTACATGGTCAGAGATAAGCCTTTATGATGGGTACCCTGGTCATGAGGAACGAACTGGGCAGTCTGGAATCAGGGCTCAAGGACCTGAAAAGGTCAAGGGTAAGTAACAGGGTCTAATTTAGGTAGGACCAAGAGGTCAAATGTCTTTGTTGTCCTTGACTTTTGTTATATTTGAATTGATTACCTGAACTCAGTTTAATCCTTGTGTTTACTGGTATATACAGAAGTCTTATAGAATAATGTCCATGACATGATTTTGTTAATCAGATCTGCTTGAAGAGATCAATTTCCATTTCGTTGCAGTTAGGAATCAATCTAACTTTAAAATTAGAACTTCTTTCTGCTTCCTGTCTTTTGATAGTGATGTCTCAAAAATGTAGGACCGGATGGAACTAAATTCAAGCTATATTATATTATCAGTTTTTATCTTCACCTATGAAAGTGTTTGATGCAAAAAGTTAACAGTGATACATGTATCTGGGATATTGTAAGTACCTAATGAATTTATCCTACAGTTTGTATCTATTGGCCGAGTCTTTATATTCCGTACGTAATTCATTTTTATACTCTAGCTGGTATATTATTGAATTTCTGTCTGAGTGGGTGATAGATGATACGTACCGGTAAGAAAAAAAAGAACAGTTGAGGAAATCCCTAAAGCTGTACAGCATTCAGGGGCTAAGCAAATAACCCCCATAACTGTCCGAGATACGAAACTCAGTTTGTCACGACAGAAAATAAACAGAAATATTGTTGATAGACTTGCCAACAGAGTAACTGCCATCAAACGTTAAAAGATAAAATGCAGGCGTTCACAAAAGTATCTTCAAAGGTTTTTAAAACCCTTAACTATCAGAAATGAAAATATTTTACTTACAAAAATATAAATGCAGTTTTATTTGTCTCTTATATTCGCAATGCTTTTATTATTTGTCAGGTGATTTTTGTTCTCCACATGTGAGGAATTTTTGACAGCTAAATCAAATTTTCATTTGTTAGTGTTCTTTATTGCAAACAATGTGAGAAGGTAGATTTTATGGACGTATTATTGATAAATGTAGGGGGTTTAACTTTTTAATTGGTTTTGTGTCAGTCAGGGGAAAATTTAATTTACGAAGATCTTTCCTGTGTTATTAACATCCAGCAAGTCACAATGGCTTCAACCCAGGCAATTACCTACGATATTGAATAATCATGGAAAGTGTGATAGAACCAATGTTTACTCTATGAATTAGGACCCATGACTGCCTGTGAGGGTTATTATAATAAATTCTACTTTCCCCTGTTATCAGCAAAAAAGTTGTTCATGATTGTCATGTGTTTATAGCATTAATTTTCTGCAACATGGAAACTTTTTTTGCCGTCTTACAAATTCTTACTAGTAGACCATTTGTTGAAGGTTTATTGGGGGAGTTTTTGAAAATAAAATGTAACTATATTGAAAGAGAAAGCTACATGGTTTTTGCTTGTATGGATATATAATCTGATGATCAGCTAGAACATTAGAGATTTCAGCACTTTTGTCCGCTCACGGATACCCCTCTTTTATATTCCTAAATTTTTTTTCACTTTCACTATTGATCGATAAAACATAGCTACCATAAAGAGGTAGAATAAAATGATAGAATGTGCGTTATATATGAAATGTACGTGCTAAAATCCAAGTTAATTAATTAAATGAAAGAAAAAAACCATTTGCAGTTAAAAAATCTAGCACACAATAGCTATGCTTTTTAAGGTACCTTAAGAATCTAACATCGACTAGAGTTAGTAAGGGGTTTATTCTAAGGCTAAGAATATGATCTTCTTAGTGTGTGATTTTTAGAGCTTCTTAGTACCACTTCCATCGGGTTCCACTACAGATGTCTTAAGCAGTCAGACTGCTATATAATACAGCAAACGATTATGAACACTGGGGGCATTGTTGTGCATTTAAATCTCGCATGTGCACCTCACAAAAGAGTTATTAGAATGTGCTTTTATCTGGTTTCTGAACGGATTGATGAAATGAAATAGACACAATATTGAGAATTTGAAAGGTTGTGGTAGATTTTAAGAGAGACATATTGTCAGCAATCTGATTAAAATTACAAATCTCTTCTTAGTGCACTTTAGACCACAAGGCGCTGTTCAGAAAGAATTGAATAAGTGAAATTACCGATTATAGATTGTTTGTCACTAAAAAGTGAGGACCATAATGTACCGACACATGTATATATCTATTAGGCCATGTACATGTCTTTAATTATTACAAGTATCATACAGTAATATCTCTTAGTATTAACTAAATAACATATATGGTGTTCAGTGTCTGGTCTATGAAACGAATCCTGTGTTCTGTTTTGATAAAAAAGGAAGAGGAGGAATATGGCTACAAGGATAACCATTTTTCAATTTCATTTTAGTCAAATTAAAATACAGGAAACTGAGGCATTTGAACAAGAATATGTTGTGTGATAAGAAACTTGAAAGCTTAAATTTTCATCAACAAATTTTGTGCCAAAATATTTGAATTCTAGTAGAATTACAGGTACTTGTTTTTTTAATGAAAAGTCGATTCCCAGAATATTCGAATTTTGACTACCGGTATGTGATGCAATGAATATAGGAATTGTTATTCTTTGTTTAGTTTGAATACACACTTAACAACATTTTCTTAACAATATAACTCACAAGCTTTGATCAGTGATTATAATCTTTTCTTTCTTTATTTTGATGCATTCTTTTGTAGTTAAATTTTTCATACAAAAAATTCTGTAAAGAAAAAAAATCCATTATGTATATTGAATGACATATGAATTTAAATGTACCTGGACAGACAAGCTGTATTGAACCCCGTGTAGAACAATGATCTATTTATCAGTCCTGTCGTTCTGATGTAAGGTGATCTCGGTTGAATCTCGCCACTTACTCAGCGAATGATAAGAGTCGTTGATCAGTCTCAAGTACCTCAATTGCCCAATAGGTGGTATTTAAACAGTTTTAAGTTTGACTGCAGGGAACCTCATCTGATTTCCTTTTCTAAACTAAAGTTTGATATTTTCCAGAATGCCATGATAATGTTATAAGTGTGCTTGTATTTAATTATTGTAGTACACAGAATAAGACATTACTATCATTCAGTGAAGCTTTACCATTTAAGAAATTAATCATATTTTAAAAGATAAATATAATCAGCAGCATTAAAAAAATTGAGTGTATTAAAGAGTTCCATATGTAAGCGTTGCATTCAAATCTTTCAATCATCTTCATGTGGTTTATTTAATATCAACCATGAACACATTTCCTTAATTTTAGCTGATGGGTATACAAGAGTTTAAAGACATGTATTCAGCAATAGAAAAACATCACAGAAATCTCAAGCTGTCCCATCTCACTGGTCAAGCAAAGGATGTACAGTAAGTCACTCCCATCTCACAGGTCAAGTTAAGGATGTACAGTAAGTCACTCCCATCTCACAGGTCAAGCTAAGGATGTACAGTAAGTCACTCCTATCTAACTGATCAAGCTAAGGATGTACAGTAAGTCACTCCCATCACACAAGCTAAGGATGTACATTAAGTCAATCCCATCTCACAGGTCAAGTTAAGGATGTACAGTAAGTCACTCCCATCACACAAGCTAAGGATGTACATTAAGTCAATCCCATCTCACAGGTCAAGTTAAGGATGTACAGTAAGTCACTCCCATCACACAAGCTAAGGATGTACATTAAGTCAATCCCATCTCACAGGTCAAGTTAAGGATGTACATTAAGTCACTCCCATCACACAAGCTAAGGATGTACATTAAGTCAATCCCATCTCACAGGTCATGTTAAGGATGTACAGTAAGTCACTCCCATCTCACAGGTCAAGTTAAGGATGTACAGTAAGTCACTCCCATCTCACAGGTCAAGTTAAGGATGTACAGTAAGTCACTCCCATCTCACTGATCAAGCTAAGGATGTACATTAAGTCACTCCCATCACACAAGCTAAGGATATACATTAAGTCAAACCCATCTCACAGATTAAGTTAAGGAAGTACAGTCAATCCCATCACACAGGCGGGTCAAGTTAAGGAAGTAATCAAATCTCACAGATCAAGCTAAGGATGCACATTAAGTCAAACCCATCTCACAGGTCAAGTTAAGGATGTACAGTAAGTCACTCCCATCATACAGGTCAAGGATGTACAGTAAGTCACTCCCATCTCACAGGTCAAATTAAGGATGCACATTAAGTCAAACCCATCTCACTTGTCAAGTTAAGGATGTACTGTAAGTCAATCCCATCTCATAGATCAAGTGATCAAGCTAAGAAACTACAAAAGGTTACTCTCATTTCACAGGTCAAGTTAAGAAATTACAGTAAGTCAATCCCATCTCACTGGTTAAGCTTAGGATGTAAAACAAGTCAATCTTATCTCACAAGTCAAGCTAAGGATTATAGTACAGTAAGTCAATCCATGCTCATTAAATTGTCAAGCCAAGTTAGTCAACTTAAAGACATACATACAGGTTTTGTAATTGTCTATAACTGCCATCTATACCTTTCAGAGTTCAAGCAGAACAGGACACCAAGTTTTACCAGATTTTGCTCAAAATGATGAATGAAGTCAAAGTGTGAGTGTAAAATTCCTTTATAATGATGATGAGAATTTGTGGTAAATTCTTATTAGGATATTACTTATTTTCAATCAATTAATCGTTGTTTGTATATTTGTCACAGACTGAGAACTGGACAACAGAAGGACTCTCTGATGAAAGTGTTCACCTGGTTTAAGGCAAACAAACACACTCTACACTCAGGACCAGTAAGTTATCACAACCAACATTACTGACACCTCAATATAGTCAAACATATATATATTTACCCTTCAAAAATAATGTTTATGTCTAAATCTGTAAATAAGGTGTTTGACAGTACATTTCATCTTATTGAGTTCTTGCATTTACTGCACATCCCATGTCAGCTATTGTTTGTTTGAAAAATATCTTTATAAAAAAGCAAAACAATTTTTCATATGACAGCATTTTGGAAAATCCTATCAGCTAAAAGAGGCATCAGATGTTGTGAAGAAAGCTCAGGGGTCAACTAGACAGTCCTCACCCCGCCGAAGTAAAGTGGTCACCACACAGATGGCCAAGGAGGAGGAGGAGAAACAACCTGTCACGCGCCTAGAATCCGCGGAGGGGATGAGGACTTTCTTTCAAAGTGTAACCCCCTCCACACAGCTTAATGACCCAGAGACACCAAAAAACCTTTTCAACCTTGACCTTCCCTCTAACAAGGACTATGTGAATGAATACTTGACAAGTCGGTTTTTCCAGGCGGGAGAGATATCCGGATTTGGGCGACCTTCAACTTTGGATACACCCTCAAACCGCAACTACATGAATGACCAGGTGCCTTCAGAGAGAACTGTTGCTATGGAGAGGTTCATCAACAGTCCGAGTCTGTATGACGGCCCAGATGTGGAGGTAAGATTGTTACAATGGTCCAATGTATCCTTTAAGAGTTAGTATGTTAAGAGTTCACCAGTTAAAGATACATAATGTGTATGTAAAATTAGTTTATGTTGAAAAGTCACAGAAAACAATCTCTACATCAAGTATTAACAAACACAAACAAAAGAGACAACAGATTGTTTTAAATTTTGTGTATGTTTAAAGCCACAGTAAAACATCTCTAAATCATAGACCTGTAAGAGAAGATTAGCAAGCCAGTATGTCAGCTAGGGCCCTAAGGTCTGTAACTCCAATGTTGTATAGCACACGACTTCATAAATCATACACTTATTACCATTATCTATTTTGTACTATACATTGTATATTAATGAAATTAATGAAATATGATATTTTTTAATTGTATTTATATTCTACCATTTATTTTTCAATGCCCTTACAAAAAGAGGTATCATTTACAATGAAAGTTTTCGACCTTCTTTGATATTTATTATTTCATTGATTGATAATTTTAACAGTTCTGCATGTTGTCGCATATACCAATCAACCATTACGAGAGTGTAGATTTGGGATACATCTTAAACATTGTGTTGGTCTATTTTTATGTATTATCATTTTTTTGTATACATATTATTACTTATTAGGTTAGTTACTGACTCACTACGGAAATATATTGGGTTGATCAATCTCATAGATGGCGAGGCAAAGCAGAGCCGTCTATGAGATTGATCAACCCATTATATTTCCGTAGTGAGTCAGTAACTAACCTAATAAGTGTTTTGTTTTCCTGAGGACTGTCAAGCGACATATTTATTCACAAATAGCGATGACCTACGCAAAGCCATGTACAAGATGCTTAACATCTTGTCCAATTTAACTCATTTAAAATCTTCAAAATTTTCAATCTCATCTTTCAAATACTCTTTAAAAATCTATGCTTCACCCATGTTCACTTACAATGTTTTTTTGCTATTCAATTTTAAATGTTTTCTCCCTTCTCTGCAGAGATTTGAGCCAATTTCGACGCTGCCATTTTGTTCTGCTCCAGACAAAACAATATGACGTCAATATTCTAACGGCAACTACTCTAATTTTAAAGAATTTCAAAGGACAACTACTCCAAATACTTTAAGAACTTACGGCATGAGGTTTATACTATGAAATGTCGAAAAAAAGTCGGCGAAGCATCGGCCAATGACGGCCATATTGCCTAATATTATTTCTCACCGACCAAATGTAGAGATATATGAGGCAATCACGTGCTATGTTTAAACCAATGAAAGTTTGACATTTCAGTCCAATGGAAAACAAATCAGTATTTTATTACAATTACCTTGAAAAACTGTATTTAAAAAGAAATATTGATGGTTTGAATTAATTTTATTTTAAATAATCAAAAGAATTGGAAGAAAATTTTAACAATTTACTAGTTCCTCTCCTGTACAGTACATATTATCTTTTTTGTTGCCATGGTAACAGTTTCTAAGAAATTATTTTTGAATATGATTTAATCTGACAAAAACAAATTGTTATACAATAAATAAGGGCAGATGTCAATGCTTTCTACATTCTCATTAACTTTACACCATAATTAAAGATATAATACAAGAGAGACTACTCTAATCTTCAAGAGGGTTGTTAAATCCCAGCCATGCGTGAAACCGAGATCAATAGGCAATGTTTAAACAATTGTCTTTCGTTTAATTCTAAAAAGTAAAGTTCTAGCCAAGCACTAGGCTATTTAGTCAATGAATTGTGTATTGGAAGCGATATTGACCCAGCAAATCTATCAAAGAGTTGATATATTCATTTTGTGAAATGGGGTAGAACCTTTAAAAGTGCTCAATGTATTGCAATTATGACGTTTTTGTGCAAGATATGATTTAATAATGCTTTTTGGACTTTCTGTCTGACTAACAGAGACGACTTCGTTTGATATTTTCCATTGGATTATGTGATTGTGGGTTGCTGAGTGAGCAACAACAACAATATGAGGTCCTAATCCCTTTTCTTTGTTGCCATTGATTTTCGTATGCACAACATGTGGACTTTTATTGAAGTGCATGTGAAATTTGTTCATTTAGAGCAATACAAATGGAAGAAAATTTAAACTACTCTTGCTGATAATGTTTTATTTAAACACATTTATTTTTCTGTAAATGAACATTAGCACAATGTGGCAGGGCTAGATTGTAAAGAAAAATTCGCCACTAAACGCCTGTTGAAAAACTGCCGCGTCGAGAGTATCAGAATTTACGGACACTTTGTAAACACTGTGTGTTTACTCTGTATATGTAACAAAGAATTGTTAATAGAAAGTGAATATTTTAGTTTTTTTTTTTGTTACTGTTTGTTCTATCTGTACGTGGCACACAAATTCTCTTGGATACTTTGGTTGTCTGTCATCAATGTATTGTGTTCTCTACAAAAGATTCACGTCTCCCATTATGAGATAGTTTAGTTGGAGTTGTTAGGCTGTTTTTCCAGGTAGGTTTAAGAAATCTTAAGTTTTCTGAAAATTTATACCTGAAAATTGATTGAAATCCTTAAATATATGAACTTTATTTTGCAATTTACAATAATGATCAAACTTTAATAGTTCTTTAATCACCTGTACACAATATGATATTTTTTCACTTCATTTATTAATAAATAATTGATTCTTTATTGAATATTTTGATATTTTATCAATTTTTCTGAATTCTATAGTACATGTATAATCAGTGTCAGTAAAATTGTGCTGACCCCTAGCTTTGTCAGACACCAAGAGAAAAGCTCATACTCACATGGTTTCTTTATCATATTAATTATGTGTTCACAATAATTTTAGATTATACTATATATCTGCAATGAAAATAATTAGTTCATGCAATGATTATTAGATACTGATTTATAACATATCCGGTTTTTCAAAAATTGGTGATGGCTATACACATATTCTTGTTAAAGGCCTTTCACAAAGATCATTACCACTTTACACAGAAAAGGTATCCAATATTTGTTTTCCCTATTATTTAACATATTTGGATCTCCTTTGTTAATTTATTGCTGAAAAGATAAAAGGTTACAAGGTATATATGGTAATGCCTTGTTCCAATATAATGAAATCTCTTTCTTTAGTGATCAAACTTCATGGACAATTTGACCTTGATAAGTAGATGGTCCATGTCAGATGTTGATTAGGTCAAAGGTTAACTAATATAATGTCCTACCCAATTTCTTCAGGAAGGGGGCATGCCAAATATATAATTTGCGCCTAGCTCTTTGAGCAGCCAATGGTGATCAGTTTGTCTGTTCGTCCATCCCTCTGTCCTGGATCTCTTGTCAGGAGCATATCTTCTCTCCCCATGGACCAATCTAGCTCACACTTTACCAACAGAGTACCTTTTGGTAAAGGGTGTGCAGTGTCCTTGAACCATGTTTTTAGGTCTGAGGTTAAGGTCATAGCAGAATTATATGAAAAATCCTTGTCTGGAGCATATCCTCTCTTCCCTTGGTCCAGTCTGGCTCATTCTTCACTTATAGAGTGCCTTTGGTCAGAGGGTGTGAGGTGACCTTGAATGATGTTTGTAGATCAGAATCAAGGTCATCACACCATGCAAAAAGTCCTTTTTTCAGATCATACATAGTCTCCACTTAATTAAACCTATTTGGTTCATACTTCACATAGAGCTTTTGGGTAAAGGGTGTGAAGTGACCTTGAATCAATCTTATAGGTCAAATTTAAAGGTCATAGCAGATCTTTTTAAATTTCAGTTTTAGATCCTGATTTCTAATTTGCTTAATCTCTCAGATTTGAACCCGAAAAACACTTGTTGGTAAGGGGTAATGAGATTGAATTAAAAGTTCTATGCAAACTGGAAAGTCAAGGTCAAAGCAAAATTTTCTGAAATACTTTTCATCCTCTTGTCTATTATTTAAGATAGCCACCATCTCATTGATGTCCAGTTTTTAAACACATGTGATTTAAACTACCTTATACAGTGTGCTTGCTATCTTGTGGAACAGCTTTCCCAATACCCATGATGCCTTTTGTTAAACAGCATGTATTATTCTGTTTTATCTCTTCAGTCATGAATCAATTGTAATGAAGCAGTTTTGGGGGAAATATTCAATACTTCCAATTGATCTGCTTTTACTGTGATTTATTTAATGTGTTTTTACACAATCCAAAAGATAATAGAGATGTTTCCAGGATCGTTTTCCACCTGTATTTTTAACTTTGAGTGGGCATTCACTATCAGAAGGCCCCATTAATTTTGTACGTTTATGGTGATCAATGCATCCAGTTATAAAGCTTCCAAATAAAGACTTTTTTTTATCATTTTTGTAAGAGGGATTTGATATTTAAATGCTGGTTTATAACATATGCAGAGCAAGAATTTCCAGAAAAAATTTTCAAGCATTTCCTAGAGTTAAGACTACATGTGGTACCAGCATATTGTTCGTTTCTTAATTGTAAAATTACATCTTAGATCAGCAACTACTTTTTGTCTTGGAATAGCTTCAGAGATTGGCAAGTTCCCTTGGAGATGTTGATGAGGGTCATACAGAGTTACATCCCCTGCCTCAAGAGGACGGTCGTGATTCTGTAGAGAGCCAGCGTTACATCGAGAGCGTAACAGTCGACAGCCATTACCAGGACGAAGACGACGAAGGGTTTGAAATCGATGAATCTGGACCAGCAGATATTGACATGGAGCTGCCAGATATCCGTAGGAAGCTGTCCAGAGAACAAACTGCCACAACCAGTTTTAGGGCTGCCATGTCTGCTCCTACTCACGGAGACCAGGTGAATTTCAATTCAGTTTGATAATTTAAAATTTATTGATTTATCTCTGAATTGTAGAACTCAACATTTCTTGTGGTGGTTTAAAAATTAAAGAAAGAAGTTTTCTCATGGTGGCAATTTTTTTTAAATTCAAAACTAATGAAATTTTTTTTTGTCTTTGACAGTTTTCTAATTTGTCAACATACATTCCCAAGAAGATGGTCCACCCCATTGCGAGTCTGGTGAACCCTCATGCTCAGCTGGCAGCCATGGAAGCCAAGCGAGCGGAGGAAGAGTACCAAGCCTCCAGAGAAAACACCAGTCTATCTCACAGAATACTGAGCAGATCGTCATCAGGTTTGTATAAAGAAGAGAATTCTTTGTGGTTGTTTTATCTCGTGTGATACATAGGTCATCTACAGGTTTGGAAAACAAAGTTTATTTCATAGTATACTTTGCAAGTCACCCAACAGAAAAATCTCTAGTTATTATATCATATCATGGGTAAAGGTACTGGTATATCATTGGGAAGTTTAATTCTGAGAAATCTCTATAGTTTATAATAAATGTATCAATTCTTCAGAAATCAGCAAAGGTTAATTTGTTTCATTTCAAAGTTTAAAAAGTTTGCTTTATGTGTTGCAGAGAAATATATGGTATGGATATTCTGTATTATATGATATCATTTGGATAGACTTAGATGATACTTCTCATGTATATCTATTGGACAAATCCATGGAATTACACTAACCAAAATACATTTCTATTAAATGGTATTTACAATGTACGATGTTATAATGTATCACAGCTGTTCCCAAGTCGTCAGCCACACCCCAGATTCCTACCTTCAGACCGGTGACTGCCATTTCCTCCCACCCTGAGAGCCTCACCCACTGGAAATCCTACAACAAGGACATGTCATATGGACAAGAAATCCTAAGTAGGTCTTTCAAGTAAAATTACACAAACAGTGAAAAGACCAAATGCAATTCGTTTGATTTAATAGTAATAATAAGTTTGTGTATGAATTTTGAAAAAAGTTTTAATTAGTAGGTCATTTGAATTGTTCAAAGGGAATAAAAAAAATTTTTTTGTTTCAAATGTGAATTAAACTGTGTCACTGGCAATTTAAAATATATATGATAACAAAAACAGGGCGGTCACCTAGAATAGTGAGAAGGGGGTCCAAACGTTACCAAGGTAACAGGGATACAATAGATAAGTTGTTCCCATCAATCCCCATCGGAGGAAATAACCCATCCCCGTCACAAAAGCTAATCACTGACCCCCAGACTGGTAAACACAGATGTGTCACTGTTGTTTTTATTTTTTCGTTCATTTGAAGTTTGAGTTGCCACGTTTTTAACTCTGAATCAGTCATTTTCATCCAACATCCATCATAAGAGAAGGGGGGTGGCTCTATCCTTCCATGAATTACTGTTACTGAGAATTTGAAGAAATTATAGAAATTATATCGATTTCAAAAAGTATGATTATGGAAAATTAAATGCTGTTGAAGTATTGACGGGTAGTTAGACGAAACTGTATTAAAGTGATATAGATTAAAAGCTTAATTTAGAAAAAGTTGCATGACATGTTTATAGATATTGAATTCTGGGGGGAAATTTGCAAAAAAAGACTTAATACAACATACCAGTAGTGTATTCTTCTAGAGTTTCTGAGCTTTATATTGGTTTAGTTAATATAGTATTAAAATATATTATTAGTTTCTGTCATTGACTGCATCTGAATCAGTTATCCCATTTTCATTACATCTCTGCATTCCTCTTGTTTGTTTTTAATGACTCTGTTTCTTTATTTTTAATTTTGCATGACTGCTGCCTAAGTAACCATCGTTTGCTTGCATTTTGTTTTTCTAACCTCAAAGGAGATTTGAGTTTCGTTGGTCGCAGTGGTACAGCTATGGATGTACGCTACACTGCCCATGACTTCGGAGAAATGCCCGAGGAGATGACAAAACATGTCGTAGCATTCTTTTCTCAGAATTCAAAGTCGGTACCGGTTGCCAAGGGTATATATATTGTACATAATTCATGTTTCATGTATATTGCACCTTTAATTCAATATTGTCCTGAATTCACTACCCCTCCCTATATATGGTAGAAGTTTTTTGGTGTAGTTCCAATCTTTATTTTTATATACTTGGAGAAAATTGTAAATAACTGGAAACTTTTATCACATAATCGCATCTTATAACTTTTATACTTATGGTAGTTAAATGTGAAAACAAAATTAGATATGCAATAATTATAGAGAAAAAGAAAATTCTTCATATTTATTGATGACTGTACAATAAAACCCTAATCATAAATTTCAAAATCCAGGTGTAAGTAATTCTGATAAGTGCATCAATTAAAAGATGTACGAAGTAGGGAGCTAGTCTAGTGCTAGTTTCTTTTTTTGATCAGTTTTTAAGCTAAAGTTTAAGTATTTATCTTTAATATTTCATCTGCATGTTCTTCTTAAATCAATAAAATCTTTTTACTCTCTCCTTTTAATTGATATACCTCTAGTATTTTTAACTACTTTGTAGTGATTGTAACAAGTATGTATATTTCTACTTCATCAAAGTGCTTATGTGTAGCTACTTTTATTACTTTTTATATGTAACACTATTAAATTTATAGATCTAGTATATACATGCATGTTAATTATAATTACATTAAATTCAAAAGTATATTTAACGAAGTTAACCTCTACAACAAAAATACTCATCTGGGTACATTTATTAAAATCAGTCATGGCCCCAGAATATATCATGTATTTATCTGCATTTATATATATATACTTAACTTTCCAAATTATTTGAGTTTTTCAAGGCTTAAAATGTTCTTGTTATTGATTGGTTAGTGTTGACCCCGCGAACTGTGGAAGTTCAGGAGTTGTATACACAAAGTTCATTGGAGGACTTCTATGCAATGGCTGATAACCTTTATCCACGATTTCCCAAATATCGCAAACCGGTGTACTCCAAACCAAGGTCAGCTGCTTCTAGTCGTATGTCTGATACTCCTGAAAAGACCTCTCGGCATGTGGAGAAACCAAAATTTCATCCCTTAGGCAAACAGCTTCTAGATGCTGCGTGAGTAATTTTATAGGTCATTAGAAACTAAGTATTAAGTAAATAAATGAAGTAAGGGAAAGTAGGGTCAAATGTGTTGGCAAAACTCTCTATAAAAGCATTGCATGAAAAGTTTTTGGACAACCTCTTATGAAACATCCTTTTTTACAGTGAAGCTGAGTTGCGTGAAAAAGAAAACAAGCCTCCACCTGAACCAGCATCCTCCGTGAAGCTGGACGCTGTGGTACAGCTTGTGGATGACGTCTCGGAGAACATGACCTACTTCAAGGAAAGGGTCAGTACTATAGAATCCCTGCAAAATCAGTTACACTGATTATTTAGCCTAATGATAATATTGGTTTTACAGCATAAAAAAGTACCGGTAATATCTTTTCAAAGGAACATACCCCAATGAAGTCTTTGAATATGACTTACCGGTAATATTTATCATGCTCATGCCCTCACCATTTGAATAAAAATCTGTTCATTATCAGTAATTGTGTGACTTATTTCTCTCCTAGCTTGCACCAGCTCCAAGTCCAGGATTCCGACAGCCGTCAAGTAGTACAGTATCCAGGAGACCTCTGTCACGCCCGGCAACAGCCACAGGTCATAGGTCACCTAGCCCAATGCAGCGCTCAAATTCACCTGATATTATGTGAGTCTTGTCCACCTACTTAGACTCTGTTTCTGACATGTTGTAATGAAATGGAGACTTACTCCATCATATCTTATTCTTTAACATGATTTATCTCCCTGTCCCTCTGTGATTTTCAAGTTGCTATACTTTCAAAAACTGATATTCAAGATATATGAAAATAGTTGATCTAAAAAAGACATTCTTTTTCTTCAATATTTTTTTTTTATCATTATGTTGATTAAATATTAGAAACCTGGTTTTACCCTTTTCAGATTTTACACCGTGTTATAGGTAATCCATCAATTGTTTTTATCATTCTAGGTCGGAGCGCCCCAGACCCCATACCTCTTTCTCTCACAACAACCCTCCCCCAGGTGTGGAATTCCTGGAGCCCCACCCTCCAATGTCTGTCCGGTCAGGTACGCCCAGTAGAACAGCGGAGGCTATCGACTGGAGAGGGAAGATCATCCCTGAAACAGAGCGCACAAAGTGTGTACCATTCATTTACTGTCTTTCAACCCTAGAGTCAATGCATTAATTTTTGTGTGTTTATTGTTTAGACTTGTTTTGACTTATGATTTACTACTGTTGTGTCTACTAGGTTTAATTATCGCAAACTGCCATCAACATTAAAATAATTTTGAGATAAAATACCAGCACTTTTACATGTACAAAATAAACCTAGCATATAGTTTGCAAATTCTTACAAATTTTTAACAGTAATTTTGTCTTTTTCTGTTAACAAATTAATATTCACCCATTATGTGTTGATGTATATAAGATAAATGTACAAACCATGATATAAGTGTGACTCATTTTATGGATACTCAAAATAACATTCTATTTGGGAATACATGTATAACAGATATACAATGTTATATTTATTTTAGATGGCTAAAAGCAAAGTTTGGGGATCATACTTATGTTCAAAAAATGAAAGGAAAACGTCCAGTTGGAGCTACACATGCTGGCAAACGGCCAAAAACGGCTCCTCAATCTTTTCAGGATCGATGGAAAACGGAAAAGGTTAGCAAATGCTTTTTTGGGATACTAGAGTACACATTGTTGACGAAATACAAGAAATGCAAATGGTTACAACTTTATATCACTTCTATTTCTGATATCCAAAATAGTACATTGAAAGTCATTTGAAGTTAAGATTGTAATTAATTTACCATACAAGAGGCTAGCAAAGTAAATTTTGATGTGAAAATACTTGAGTCATCAACATGAAATTGTTGCAAGGGAAGTAACTCTGATGGCTTTGTGTGTTGTAGGAGAGCAACACAAACACCCGAGTGGAATCACAGGCGGCGACCAACACGATGACCGAGGTCGACCCAAAAGTGATGGAGTCCGTGATGAGAGTGCAGCCAATCGAAAACTGGAACACTGGGTAGGTAGTAATAAACAGAGTTGGGGTCAATTACTTTGAAAAGTAATTAATTACTTTCAAATACATTGACAATTTTATCAATTACTTGCAATTACAATTACATTGATTTTTTAAAATGTAATTAATTACTCTCAATTACTTTGATAAATGTAATTAATTACATTTCAAATTCTTTATTAGTTTTATTTTTTTAAATCTTGAGAACATATACATATATTAACAGCATTAAGATATACAGAGCTTTATGTATGGTTATGTTTTTAAAAGTTGTATAGTTCAGATCAGATTTCTTGAAAATTTCTAGAAATTTTTTTTTTTAAATTAAATTCATTAAGTACCATTGAGTTCATTTTTGGTTCTGAATAATATTTTCTCTATAGTGAATTAATTTTTATTCACATATTAAAACTATGTTTATTCAGAAAGTAAAACTTTTGGCAGTACAGCATACATGTATAAATAATAATTGCCACAAAAATGAGATATGTTGACTCCCTTAAGTCTAAAATCAATGGGGGTTCTTGGGTATTAGAAGAGTTCACACCTCCACAAAATTAGATCTTTACCTATTGCCCTGGGCAGTGTGTTATGCTGTAAAAACATATTAAACATTATGGGACATTTAGTTATTGTATAAACAAAAGTCCATGCCAAACATGTATAAAATCTATTTATCATTATAAGACACCTTTTTATATTTTAAACTTGGAAAAAAAGTAATTGAGATGTAATTGAAAAGTAATTGAAAATACACAATATTTTTGGAATGTATTTAAATACATTCAATTACTTGTAATTGAAGACAGACTCAATTACAAATTACTTTCAATTACTTTGAAAAATGTAATTAATTACACTCAATTACAAATACTTTTTGCAATTACCCCATCCCTGGTAATAAAAACCTTAGACCATTTTTTATTTCCTTCTGCAACTTGTTGCAAAAGGGAAATAGTGGCATTTTGTATGGGGGGGGGGGTATACAAGACTTTTGGGCAATCAAACTTTGTATACTTTTTTGCATGTTGATATGTCAAACCCTTTTCATTTCCTTTGATATGTACATGTATATCAATAATCTAAATTTTTTTTTCATCTTCAGAATGGGATCTATGAGCTCAATTTTCCTGGATGATGTAAGAAACATTTCACTTTTTTGGTTCTGAATTGTCTTGATGAAGATGCATCATTAATTTAGCTAATGACTTATAACTGAAATTGATTTGTTTTTAGGATTTTCTACGATCCTTCAGTGGAAGTCGACACACCGGTCATCCTTCAACGGACACTAACACCCCTGTACCCATGGAGTATGTTCCCATTGTGTCCTCTGCACCAAGGTCACTCTCAGGTCAGTCGGAATATCTAATTAGCTGCATCGGTAAACCATGTGATATCATTAACCACTATTTGTCATCAACACTGATTTTTTTTTTGGTTTCACTTTTATTTCACAATTTTATGGATTTTCATGGTTTAATTCACCTAGCTGTCCTTGGGAAAATCAATTCAAAAGGGAAAAAGCAATTTAGACCACTAGATATATTTGAATAGATATTGTCCAAAGATATATGCAATCATTAAAAAATTAGACTTCACATTTTAACATTTTGAATATGCACTGTATCAGGAAATGTATAATACTATAGCCATATGTTCTAGAAATGTACACCATAGTAACCCTGAAAAGAATATGGAGAGGTAAAATCCACCCCAATACCAAATGAATTTGGAACTAAATGTACATTTCCCCCTCTATTTATACACTTGTTTGCTGATAATAGATATATGATTGTAATGCATTGTGAAATATTTTCATTTACAGATAGACTTTTTTGCCTTTTACATACTATAATGACTCTTAATAGACCACAATTGTCAGCCTTAAATTAGAAAAAACAGAACTTTATCAACAAATAAACATAGATGTCTATAGGTGAATATTTGACACTTGGCATTTCTTGGCTATTGAAGGCGTCTCAACGTGTCATTTGAATTTAAGTGACCAGCTTAGCACAGAACAGTCATTGGATACTACAGTCAATCATGCCAAAAAATTTCTATGTAATTTATTTTCTTTAGGTCAGATTGGATAATAAATAAGATATTAGACACACATTTTATATACTGCCCACCGCCCGATTGATACTCAATTTATGAATTACGAAAAGGACTGCCTGTTTTTTTACCAAAACTTTCTCCTGAATAGCCGTACATCATTCCTTGAAAAACATCCAAACATTTTTATTTTTTTAAATTATTTTTTGTTTAAAAAAAATTATAGTATATATCCTTATCAACTCAACTTTGATAATGTTCACTCTGTCGAATTGCAATGGACAAGAAAATGATCCAATTCTCATAAAAGATTTCATTATAAATTTGCTGATGATAAATAACCGACCCTTCAAAAAGGTAATCCCATAAAATAACATAGTTATTTCAGAAATATATTAACAGTCCTATTTATGTGTATTTATTTTGAGTTACCTTAAGAGTTTAGGAGCCATTTGTATTAAAGTCACCCGGCAAAGCCACTTCTGATTGACAACACAAGCAACATTTAAAATAAATGTTCATCGCCGTTATCTTTACAAACGCTAGATACTCGTAGGTTTAAGTATGCTTGCCCTGAAATGTGAACGTTTTTCTTTTACTCGCTGACATTGAAGAATTTTCTTTACTTGTTTGTCATCATGGACTTTGGAACTTTGCGTTATTTGGTTTCAAGTTTGTGGAGTTACGTTGTATTGAAGTAAGCCCATTATATCCCTGTAGAGTCCCACGAAAATACCTTTTATATTACCCAACTTGGGCATGAGAAGACAGCTGTACAGAATTTAAGGATTATCAATAAAACTCCAATAAGAAAAAAAAATGCCAGTTTTGCGAAATTTTATTTTAACATGCCTCGATAAAGTTAAGATATGGCTCCATGGAATCCCAGGAG
This sequence comes from Magallana angulata, assembly GCF_025612915.1. NCBI lineage: Eukaryota > Metazoa > Mollusca > Bivalvia > Ostreida > Ostreidae > Magallana > Magallana angulata. The sequence continues at coordinate 23,878,617 of NC_069117.1, read as the reverse complement.
TTACAGTGGGGGGAATTTGTTTAGGAATATTATTAATAATATTGTGTACCAAATATTTATGGTTTTACATGTGTAATTTGGGAATCAGCAATAATTGTGAGTATGGCACTGCAAGGACCAAAAAAAAATTTGAATTTTTAATAGTTTATTTTTATAAGTCAAATCAAAATGTAAATTTCTGTCTTAGAGAAATTGCTAGTGTGTGTCAACATAATTTTATTTTTTCTTTACGTGTTTAATTCTGATTTAGAATATAAAGTTTGATCTTACCAACTTTCTCTGCATGCATGCACATGCAAACACTTAACTTTTTATACAACAGGGCAGCATAATATGTGCATTTAACAATGAGTTCAATGCCAGATAAATGTTGGCATTTTTGAACAGTTTTTTTGCTCACCTTAATTATGGCAAATAATGAATTGTGTACTTTAAGATGGTATTATAATGTATTTTGAAATTTAGAAACCAATTTACCTGAGTATACACCTAATTCTATAAATAGTTAAATACTTCACCCAGTGGTATTGTGTATGCTCTCACTTGATTTAAAATTACCCTAGTTTAGTAATAAACCAAGGGATTATCTCAAACTCTTAATCTCTTTAATATTCATCTGACTTTATCAGAGAGGTCGGTTGGTAGATTAGTCCTCTTGGATACTAGGTCTCATTTACAAACAGGTATGACAGTTTTGACAATGATATACCTCATTTCATTTCCTTTTTTACTGATAATGACTTTTTTCTCCCACTAAAAGACACAAGGTCAAAGTTTGAAATTAGGCGGAATGTAATTTTCTTCTGGAAATGGTTCTGTGTAAAGATCAAATTTTTCATACATTCGATTCTTCACCTGATTATCAAAGGATAAACATGTACTAGCTACTCCAAATCATGTCTGCTGTAAAATAGACTTAATTACTCATTAACATCGAAAGACATTAATTCATTGTTCCAAAATATGTGATTTTTCAGTGAATAAAAAACGTATTCGATTCGGAAAAGGTAGGTCAAGAGAATGTTTAGTTTGAGCTTCATACGATGTTTTCTTGATTTTGCTTCATATCTGAGATTGTACCTTAGTTTTGTGACCAGTCTGTTAGAATTCCATGTTTTAACATTCGTCAGGAACATTTAATACCTTTAATCTTGTAATAGAGTTTAAATATTGATTTGTTTATTTTACTTTAATTGTGGTGAATGATTCTTACCAAAAAGGTACTGTATATGTCAAATGCTAAAATCTGTGTTTAGGGATTGGTTTCTGTAAGCTTTTTGTGTTAAATGGTGATTTGTTTAACTTTACCGAGTAATGTTTGTGTGAAATTTTAAATACTAGTATGTAAATGTATATGAATTATATGTAGTCGTTTTTTTATACAAAAAAAAAAAAATTTACTTTTATTTACAAGAATTTATCTCAAATTCTTTAGCAAAAAGATAACCTTGGATAAAATTATTGAAACTTTGGGGGGAAAAAAATGAATTCTCTATTGTTCCTGAGTCAGACATGCTGTATATATTCATTTTAAAGCTAGCTCAGCCATTGAATTGCTGTGGTGCTTTCTGCGAGAGTTGATTGATTTTGAGCTCTTTATTTCAAACTCTGAGAAAAAATGGCTATGCATTTTATATTTCATGTAATTTAAAAAATACTGTGTCCAAGTTTTTTTTATTTCATAACTTTTTTTTAAATAAAAGAATGATGAAAAAGGGACCTCTTTTTTTTTGTTTTGAAAAAGCATCTTCCTGAGATGTGCTAGTACATATGATACCATATTTGATATTGCTTTATGTAAACCCTTAGAGTATCTTTGAAACTAATCATGTGATATGATCTAAAAGAGAACTTTTTAGAATTTAGTATTTTGAGATCGGCTTAAGAGGAAATCGAAATTCAATCACAAAGAGTGACTCTGCTTAATCAAATCTCCTTTTCAATTTAGATGTGTTTGTCATGAGTTGAATCACAAAAATGTGTGTATGTAGCTGTTCTATATATGAGCCAGATAGAATACAGCACACTATTTGTACTAACAACAAAGAATTGAGTTTGTCTGTAAGAATGACATACTGTTAACATTGAACATACTAGATATGTACTTAGTTCTTCATCTGATCGGCCATGTTTGCAAACTATAGTACTTAAAGAATATATATTGACTTTGTAAACACTGTTTGTTTTGGTGTTGAGGATTTCATTAGTATTTTGGCCATGATGACAATAGAAGGACTAATTTTGATTACGGTACATATATTTAAATTTCCCGAAAATTGAACCATAGATTTTTAAACAATTGAATCAATTTCGTTGTGATGGAAGTTTATTATCAAGACCCTATCTGCTAATGGTTTTCAAGTTAAAATCTATCAGCGATATTTAGAAATACTTTATTACTGTTTTCAGGTTCCATTAGCAATGCTTGCTCAATAAATGCAAAAAAAACATGACTTTAATTTTTAGATTGCCAGTGGGTTGTGATATTTGAAAGAATCTTGAGGAGACCGGCCTCTGTTATCAATGTTGAGATGGCGTCCCTTTAAAGTACATGTTTATAACAATGTGTACCTAACAATTGAAAATAACAGAAAACTTGTATATCATGTCATTGAGGTGGATTAAGCGGCCCTCAGAACCCATTGCCGTAATTTACAGGCCATCTCCAATAAACATAGTGTTGTCCCAAGTCCTGAGTCGAGTGGACGGCGTTAGGCCGGTTTGTTTGTATTTTTAGTCAATGATTGTTTTATTTTTACCCAGGAAGTCGAGCCCAAAGTCGCCAAACTCGGTCCCGATCAGATACAAGAGCAGAGAGTCGAATCGATGAGTAAGTTGCAAGATTTTTTTTTAATTTGTATTTTTTTCTGAGCATTTAACTTTTTTTTCTGTTGCTGTATCGTTATTTGATTTGGTTTTTACTGTTTGCCATTTAAATGTGTGAAACTCTAGTGAAAATTGAATTTTAATAGCCATTTAAAATGCAGTTAAGAGTTTTAACAGATTAAAAATTAACTTTAAAAGGTTGAGTTCAGGAACTGCCACCATTTTCAGATTACCGGTAGTTGAGAATTCTCCTCAAAAAGTTTAGTTTACCATATGTATGATGTTACATATATAAGAAATGTATATTTAAAAACTAATAAAATTATATAGCTGTTTTCATTCAACAAATTATGCCTTGTATGGGAGAGGTTCCAAAACAAGACTGAGTTGTTTGTTGGGTTTATTGTAATTTAAAAACAAATTTGGCGAGCCTTTTTATAAGTGGTACGGACCCCAGTGGACAAGTACCATATTTATCACTTTTTCTACTTTATAGTAGCCATCTCAAATCATAATTCTTTAATCCTTCATCAAGGAATTAAATAAAAAAACAACTCATTTTCATTTATTTGGATTATATATAATAATCAATGTGTATGACTCCAAAAAATGCACAACCCATGAAGAGAAATAAATGATGAATCAACTTTCAGAATTTCTAAGGTTCCATTATGGGGAGCATTTTTTGATTTGACTGCATGCAAACCTTTTACTGCATGTTTATACAAAGAAAGAAACTGCTGGGAATTCATGTTTTAATTATAAAAATATAAGATTCAAGATATCTACCTTAGAATTGGCAAATATTACAAATACGGTATCCCAAGATTTAGCCAATATCTAAAGTGCTCTCTGTAGATATTAGTAATATCTGGATATATCCGTGTTAGAAGCTATGCCCCTGCCTAGTTCAGGACATTGTATCTACACCTTCAGCCGTCTGGTTTCGGCCCAGCTTTAAGCCCCGGCTAATCCTGTGCAAATTTCACCTCAATCTCTGAACTGTCGGTGTCCAATCCTGAAGCAGGTATTTCTGAGAGCAGCTTAACCCAATGCACACAAAACAAAACACAGTATCTCAAGTTCTTTTTAAATGTTTCGTTTGTCAAAGCCATAGGTGATAAAAGTAGTGGGTTCTGAACCAAAGTTAAATTAATTGCAGATAAATAGTTAAAGCACTTCCGAACCCTGATAACCTTGTATATAAACGGCGTTAAATAAAAACCAAAGTTCTTGGCTCGCTGTTTGAGGATGAATTTTTCACTCTAATGTTGTACTAAATTTTCCCTAAACAGGATATATAGATGTTTAATATTCTGTAATGTTTATTACTTTTAAATCTTATTAAAGCAAAAGGAAGTTTCACTTCAAACTTGGCGTTATCAGTGTTTTTAAATGTCCTGCCAACTGTGTATCCTTTACCATTTATTTATTTGAAATCAGAAGTTGTAAATGGCCTGATAGGGAGGGAGAAACGAAAAAAAATCTTACCATTTGATTTCCTTCTGTAGAATACAGGACGAGGAGACAACATGTGATGACCAGCAGCCAGCCAACCGTGAAGCAGGAGAACCAGTTGTCAAGGACAACCAGTACCAGGGAAATCAACCGGAACCAGATCAAGCTCAACAACCAACTGTCCACTTCCAGACACCTGATATACAGGTATTTTATTGATACAGACACCTGATATACAGGTATTTTATTGATACAGACACCTGATATACAGGTATTTTATTGATAGATGAAATAAAGAGTTAAGAGGCCATGGTCGTATAGTGAAGGTCAACTGGTAGAAAACTGATAACATGGTCAACTTTGCTAACACACTCAATAAACTTATTTGGATATATTTGCAAAATTATATGAAACAATCTGACACTTTACAATGCAGAGACAAAATAAGTCAAATTTAAGTTATCATATACTGTAAATTCCTAATTAAACGCGAGGAATTAATATCCGCGTAAAATCAAGAGAAGCCCGTCTCACGAATTCTAAAATCTCGCTTTTAATTTTCGGACAAATGTAAACTACATGAAACTATGATAAAATTTCGGCATTCGCGATGTTATGTTCTCCCGATTTGATGAAAAATCGTTGAATCGCGGAATTAAGTACTCGCGTAAAATAAGGAATCTACAGTACTCAAATAATAAAGTAAAGTTCAAGATTTTGTCCGTTCAAAAAATGTGAATTTAGTATAGATTTTTTGCATGAAACAACAGTGTAGTGTTAAAGAAAATACACGTATCAGTCAAATAAGAATGCAGTTTCATACATGATGATATTTTTGGGATGGTCTTTTTAATTCTTTCAATTTCTCAAGACTTCATAGAATACAGCAGCACACGCAGTGGTGAAAAGTTGCACAAAAACACAACTCAACTGCTGAATATATAATTATGATACATATAATTACATTAGTGCTTGCTTTGTTTCTTTATCATTTAAATTTGATTTCAAGGAGGATTATCTAGAAGGCAGACAGGACCTCGGGGATGTACCAGGGGTAGGTACGGTTAACATCGACGATCAGGGACGGATTATAGGAATAGTCAAAGAAGACGACAATGAGTCCGTCTCAACCACAACAACACTCGACCAAGACCATATAGCACCGAGACAACCCATCCGGTTCCACACAGAGGACTTACATAATGGCAACGTTCATATAGAAGTCACTGCTGTCCCATCTGCTGGGCGTGCCCCCACCCCCCAGGAGTTACGACAGCGCCCCATTCAGGCCCTCAGTAAATCTGACACCTGGAATTATGCTCCAGATGTTGAACAACAGGAAGTAGATACTGAGAAATATCTTCCAGGCCAGAGGAAGCCACAAACACCAAACATCTTCCAGAAAGGGGATATTTGGTATAAGACAATTGTGAAGCCGGAGAACTACTGTTTTGAGTGTCTCCCTGACAGTATGTCCACTAAAGTGGGCCGGTCCGCGGGCAGGATGCCTGGTCGGCCCCAGAGTGTGTCGTCACAGGTGCTACGAATGGCTCGCAAACAGAACGAGTACTTCAAAAAAGCCCCACCGGTGAGAACCCCACCCTCCATCCCTAGTCCCTACCACCACACATCTAGTTCACCGCGATACGGAGAGACCTACAACTCGGGTCTGGAACACCACGCCAGGAAAGTGAAAAGTCCGCGACATTTCATGGAGCATGGTAAGTCTGTCACATATAATAGGTCTAACCTATTGTTATATTCTTTTATCATCATCGGATTGAAAGTAAATTGAAATTTTTGGTGTGTAAGTTTCAAGTAAGTGAGACACTTTTAATTGAGATAAAGTAAACAGTCTATGTATAGAGACCCTCAAATCTGGTGTTTGTATTATGTTATTTGAAGGTTCCAATGTGGCCGAATTTGTTACGGGTAATTTGTGTGATTAATACTTTGCAAGCTGGTGTCAAATATGCACTCAGAAAATGATTAAAACGATTACATTCCCTATAACAAGATACATGTTTGAGTAGTTTTTCAATACGAGCAAGTGATGACTAGGCTTTTTTAGGGGATGGCAAATCACTTTGCAGATAAAAGTGCATGGATTTAATTTCACCGGAGTTAGAACCATGCAGCTTAGTCAATAGAAACGCTGGAATGAACAATTTGTCTGTTGGTTTTTTAAAGCCATTAAACAGATTGAAAGAAGTGGTTTGGCATTGTTTTATTAAGAACTGTGATGGAACTCGATAATTAAATGTTTGACAGCAGGGAGGGTCCGTGAAATGAAAAAGAAGACCATTTTCTCGGTGTTTGTTTGATACCGGCCTAATGGATGTATTTTAGTTTAACTGTTAAAATCATTAAATGTAGTGTTGGCTTGTCCTAGGCTTTTTTTGTCCACACAGCTGCATATTGTAGAGTGGAAATGGAAAATAGGGGACATCAGAACTCTCACTGATACTGATAAAGCAACCAACACCCGCATTAAACTTCACTCTTACAGTAGAAATGACTTTCTTGTGAAGAAAATTTTGAAGTGCTTGTTGAAGTACTTTCTTAGTGTTTACAAAAATTTCACTTTATTATACATGAATTTTTAATGTTGGCTTCATAAATAATATCATAAATTAATCCTGTCTGGATGGCTGAGGTATTGGAGATGTTATATAGATATATAGCTACTAATTAGATAGTATAAGTGTGTATGGGAGAGGGGAATGTCTGTTGTCGTGTAATACTAGTCCGTCTGCTTTTTGTTAATGTTGCATCTTTAATTATTTTTATTCAATGGTTTGGTTTCCATTCCATTAGTATTTGCCATTTTTAATAAGTTAAAGAAGTGAAGAAATATATAAATGCATATTGAAAAGAAAGATATTTAAACTTCACTCAGATATTAGTATAATATTGCATGTATTTATACATGTACATGTAATAGCAAAGGCCATTTTTAAAATAGTTCATCTCTGCTGTTGTATGAACATGCAATAATGAGAAGAAAACATGAAGAATTTTGTTACTGGATTTGAAAAAAACACTACAGAATGATTGTCAACTTACCTTTAGGCTGACTTTTTTTTTATGTCATAGGAAAGAAAATTTTATTATTTTAATGCTTCAAGAGGAGTACATGTATCAATTAAGATATTTTCAGCAAAGCAAATACTCAGTAGGTTTTTGAATGATGACCCATAGCACCTTTGTGAGTGCCTGTATTGTTTATTGACATTGTAGTGGTGGATCTGAGGAAGGAAACTGTGTCCGCGCCCCCTGGGTCCCTGGTCACCCGCGAGGACAGCTTGATGGAGTCACTACAGGTTTGTCGACTGTCCACCAGGGGGAGCAACACTGAAGGACTGGAAGGTAGGTCTAAAGGGAGGAACAGGGTCTGATACATTTATCCTTGTAGAGATAAGATGGTAAAGATTTGAATGAACATTAATACATGTAAACTATATGTATTTTGTTGGGGGTCATTTTTTCTCTTCTTTATTTTGATCATTTGATATTTGAGTACATTTATTTTTCTAGAATTCATTATTAAAATATATCAATATATCGATAAAGAATCAAAATAAAGTTGTATTCTTATCCCTTTATAGTTTGAAAATGGAAAATTACTGAGAGAGAAAGAGAGAGTTTGAAGTTTTTGTTCATGAATAAACTGAACTTGACAGGGAAGCCTACAGAAGAGGGTGAAATGATGGATGACAATGAGAACAAAAGAGTGACCTTCAGGGAGGAGTCGGAGTCATCCATGGAGGGCAAGAAGAGCACATTCTCCAAGTCCTCCAGCTACTCCCAGATCTCTATGGCTCACATTGGACGCCCCATCGCTCAAGTCTCCCGAATACCAGACCCCGTAAGCAATCAGAGTTTTCTTCGAAATATTTTTCCAAAAATATTGAATATTTTATTTTGGCAATGGTTTCTTCATTACTGGTATTAAAATGCTGGGATTTGAATTATTTTATTGTATTTAATATTTAAATGTTTAACGTTTAAATTTGAATGTTTCCCAAGACATTTCCATTTGATGGTGAGTTAATATATTTGACAATACAGGATGAAGAGGCAGCTGCAGCCAAGACCCAGTTTGAGGCCAAGGCAGCAGTAGACATCCAAAGGTGAGGGGCTTTTTGTACCCTCTATTAGAGAAGAATTTAATTCAAAATCGTCAGTTGCCAACTTTAAATACAAACCTTTCTTCAGAAAATTACTGGGTTTACTGACATGTTACTTCAAAAAATGTATTTATTACAGGATTTTCAGAGGCTATGTTGCTAGAAACGTGTATAAGAAACTACTTAGAGATGAGCGTGAACGATTAGAGGATGAACGCAAGGCAGCAGTAGAAATTCAAAGGTACAACCTAGACTGTTATAGTTTTACCCAAGAAGACAGAAAAAATTATTGTATACGTATGGATTTAAGGGAGATAACTTTCAAATTTGTTGCATTTTATTCTGTCATCACAGGAGATACAGGGGTCATCTCATCAGGAAAAAGGAGATTTATCAGCAAACAGGTCTTAAGAAGGAACACTTGGAGTGGGCCTCTGATTTCAAGCAAATAAAGAATGAAAACGAAGCCAGGCGACAGAAAAAGATGGAGGCTTTGTCAGAAAAGTAAGAGTGATTCTGACATTTATTGTTAAAAACTAGATACCGGTACTTGAAAATTCCTAAGATTATGTGAAGTTTTAATTATTATACAATCCTTTGTTGACAGGAAAAACTAATGTCAATTGAGCAAGCATCTGAGGCTATTAATTTTGTTTAATGGGACTCTGGAATTTACTTACTTTTATTATCAATAATCTGATGCTTTTGTGTTTTCAACATATATAACACTGTTTATGCTTCACAAAGTGTTGACATTTTCATTTGTTATCTTGATAAGCATTATAATCAGCTAATGCTTGTGCTTATATCCATGTGTTCTGTATAACTAAATGATGTTAATTGCTTTTGATTTCTTTTGTATGTCAAATGATTGCAATATTTTTGAGGGAAAAAATGTTAAATAATTCTGTTACTAAACTGCCTGACTTTGATGATGCCTTTATGAGAATACTTGAGCTGTGATCCTAATGCTTCACTCCTTAATCATCTGCTTAATTGACAGTAACACACTCAATTATCAGAGGAGTTCTACAAGACTCTCCACCATTGGGCCTCATGTGGATATTTACCAGTAAGTGAATTAGAGTTATCTCTCTTGGAATGACAAAAATGTAAAATTTAGACAGGAATGATAAGTAAATGTCACACTTTAATGTTTGTGTGTTTTTAGAATTTATCATCCAAAACAAACTGGTCCAACAAAGAAAGACATGTATAATGCAGCCACACACATTCAGCGCTATATACGCGGTTTTCTTATCAGAAAAAGGTTCGAGAGGCTGAAGAGAAAAGTGAGTAAAACTTACCGTCTTTTTGTTCAATTTATTAATTAAGGTTCTATTATATGTTTAAGCGTGTTTTTGTTTACTTGTGTGTGGGTTTTGTTTTCTAATTTTTTGAAAGTATTCTGATCAGTTTTTGGGTCGACAGCCTTTTTTTCATGTTGGCTACAGGCAGTATTACTTAAATCCTTTCTTTGTCCCATATGACTTTAATTAGCCTACGAAAAATTCTTCTTTCGAAACCTGTTTGACTTACAAAACTAAAATGATTTCTAGAAAGAATTATATATCTATGAATTTGGACAGTCTTTGTTGTCTAATGATTTTAGGGTACTGTATCAAATGCAGATACTACAGAGTAATAGGGATAGTTTTAATATATTGTAACCCAGCTCCCAAAAATGAAACCTAATATGTTAAAGAGTAGAGTTTGGTGATATAAGGAGTAATCATGGAGGGGAGGACAGCATCTTACAAAAATATGACTACCAGTCTAATAAATTTAGTATTTATCAATTAGTGCTTATGTTACATAAAGTCATTTCTAGTGTGACAGATGGCTAGAAATATTAGGGTATTTTACGAGCTGATAAAGGCTTGTGAAACGTCACGGTTTTTGACAATTGGGTAATGATTTTTGATGATTTGTTTGTTACGCGGTAATTGTAAAAGTAGGAATTCCCAGTAGGATCATAATCAGTTCCGGAGGCTGGGTTCTGGTCCTAATTCCTGTCGAATCACACGGTTTTATACTCCATGTTTTTGTCAGGGCCTCTTTTCTGCCACTGCGTCTTTATTCAGATGATTACATAATAACAAATTACTCCCTAAAAGTTATGATTGTTTTCGGTAATTAGTAGATTTTTTAGTCATCTGTTTCATATTTGTTAGGCACATTATTGTTCGCTTAAGAGCATTCCTTATTTCAACATGATAAAATACCCCAAAATCTTCAAAATAAGCTGCTCTTGATAATAAGTTGCTCTGATAAAATAAGCCCCTTTCTTCTTACATACAACTTTTACATGTCATGTTTTTTAAAAAATTATTATCATATTTATTTATTTGTAAAAACTGTTTTATGAAATCAAAATGATCTTAATCATTATTGAGATATGATCCTGACCATTTTCCAGTACCTGTAAATGATTACAAATTCTCAACTCTCTTTTTTCTCAGATAAGGATCATTCAAAGCAAATAATACACCCACATTTAATGTACTATTGGTACCAGGTAATTTTAGAAAAAAAAGATATTTTTATATTCCTACTTCATGGTTAAAAATTAAAAAAAAAATGATTAACTTACTTGTTTTTAAGATATTTGCAATAACTGGGGTACATAAGATAAAAAAGATGAAAAATAAACCTAGTTGAAAAATGGGGGAAAACTAAATGTTGTTAGGTTTTCTCTATGTTTTTGGAATATACAGTAAATATTTTGCAATAATAGTACCTCTTTATGACATATGTTATGTAAGTACACCAATGTTCATATTCAGTATTGAGCATTCCATCTTATTTCATCATATCAATACTCCATGCATTAATAAGTCATTGAGGACAACAGGCATTCTCCAAAGTAAATGGCCAAAAACTCAAAAGATGTCGAGTTCACCTTAACAAATAGCTGCAGGACTGTAGCTCCCGGTCTGAAAAAATTCGGATGGACGACCTGGGAGCTACAGTGCCTCCCATAGTAAAAAACTGCAATTTACGGCGCACAAAAAATTGCGCTAGTTTTGGACTTATTAACCTTATTTTCACACAAATTCTGTAAAAATAATTAGTACCATTAAATTCTTCAGCAAATTTACTACTGATATCATCACTTTACTTGCCTCAGATTTTTTCTTAAACATGATAACCGACCTCGGAAAAAGAAGTATGTTAATTTACGTCGAGATCGAGAGTCGCCATTTTTAAATGTAAACAAACTTGCACCACTTTAGTTTACAGGGCTGTTGATGGTGTTTAAAAGACTATCAGAAGCAAGTGAAGTGACGACATCTGTAGTAAAATGTCCGAGGAATTTTTTCGGATCGAAGATTTGTACAGAATGTGTTCGTAAATGAGATTAATCAGTCCAAAACTAGCGCATTTTTTGTGCGCCGTAAATTGCAGTTTTTTACTATGGGAGGCACTGTAGCTCCCAGGTCGTCCATCCGAATTTTTTCAGACCGGGAGCTACAGTCCTGCAGCTACTTAACAAAAAGGCAGGGAATTGTACAATGGGTTTTGCAATAAAATGCTACAGCTGCATTATATTTTTTATAGTATGCAATTTAATGCTCTCTAAAAGATCCGTTCACAAACTTTGTATTCCACAAACAATATTTCATTGATGCAATGGAAATTTTTTCATCTTCCCAAAATAAAAAGTTAAGGTTTGCTTCAAATTAGTGTTGCACACGCATATGAAATACGGTATTAGAGTACTTTTGAGATTTATGAAAACTAGTTAATAGTTTGGGTCACAGTTTGGTAATCTTGCTCTGAGCAATATGGTCCATAGGGCTCTTGTTAGTATAATGGTGTCATTGTGCAGTAAAACACACTTATAACCAATGTTCCAGGGAAGTGCGTTTTTGCTTCGTTTGAAGCGTAATTCGTTATATCCGTGATCAGTCACAGGGAATGAAAATTACTTGGCTATAAATGTCAATTCATTATAGTGTGTTTGCTATAACCGTGTATTACTGTATTGTGTTTTTGTTTTTCAGTGTGTCTGGCTGGGTTCCACCTACAACAAGATGGTGAAGGATTACAAAGGCATGCTGAGGAAATGCCAACTACGACACGGAGTGGACAGACCCAAGACTCCATTCAGCATCCAGGACATGATGGAGTACCTGGAAATGAGGAGACGTAAGAGCCATTTATATTCAGCAGTAGTAATATCACTTCTTTTGCTTGAAATAATACCGGGTAATTGGTTTTAAAGTTTAATTTTTACAATTTTCTGTAATTTAAAATTGATGTTGATAAACAGTTCTGATTTTATATTTGCACGAACATGTAAGTTTTTGTACTTTGATATCATAATATTTGAAAAATCAATATTGGGCAGCCAGTTAAATGGCAGTACCGGTAATTTTAAATGATAAAAGTACATGCACTGGTATTTTTATAGTGGTATTTTAATTGTTAAGTATTTTTGATTGAAAATTTTTGTGATTATGCAGGTTATGAAAGTGTGTTTGACAAGAAAGCGTTTGGTTCTGAGCTGGAGGTGATTGAGTTGGAGTCATTCTTCAAGGAGTGTGACATGTACCCATCTGCTTCAGAGATCGACGAGGCCATAGATGTTGTTTTCCATGGTAAGGATTATCAGTTGCATTACTCCAACATTCCAACTCTGAAAATATCAAAATGACATCACTAAAAAATCATAAAATCGATGTAACTTAACTCTGTGATGTCTTTAAAATGAAGAGTCAGTTTTTTGGTTAAAATTATTGTTAAAGGATTTTCATTGATGAAAAGACACAGTATTAACTTTTTAGTTCAAAAATTAAGTTTAAAGAATTGTCATAAACTTACTGTTTTTTTGGGGATATATGGTAACGGGTAAGGGTTATCAAATCTATCTTCTGTATACAGGGAAATAGTCACCCATGTTTTATTTTCGCCCTTTCACTTTTGTTTTTAGTGGGCGAAAATAACTCTGTATGCAATAACTCTGTTAACATGTTAAATTGTTTTTGTTTTTGTGGTGAAGGTCAACAAGTAAAGCGTGGTTTGTTGAAACCTGAGGTGATGGAACTGGTCTTTTATATCTACACCCCTAAAGCGACAGGACTTCCAAACAATCGCCAGTCAACATGGCTCAATCCGATCATAGACGGGGTGGAAGCCAAAAAACTCATAGGTCAGTCAGCCAAATATGGCAGCCATTTATTGACCGATTTTGTATGTATATAATTTTGTAAGATCACAGAATTCATATGTGTGAAAAATGAGCAGATTAACTACCAGCATTGTATGGTGGGTTATTTTGGTAGTTGCAAAATTTTGAACAAAAAATGAAAATAACAAAGTTTTACATAATTTAATTTCAGTTTAATGTAAATAATCTTCAAAAGATGGGGTGGGGGGTCACGCTTCTTTTTTTGATGAAAGTTAAAATGTCTTTGTACAGTAGTTAATTTTTGGTGACTTCAATGTGTTTGAAATTCTGAGGACTTAGCGACAGCAAAATAATCCACTGTACAATATTTGACCAGCTGTACAAGCTCAGGGGCTCATAGGCTGACTGTGAAGTCAGAAACATGGCAAAGTCATCTTTTTAAAAGTCGTCAGTTTGATAAAATGATTGATTCACTGCTTACAGCCAATGCAACTGCCTCTGGCAACAAGAAAGGACAGAACAAGAGTAAGAAATGTGTCCTTATTGTAGAACTATTAGAAATCCTATCTTACTGTACTCTAGCTATCAATGCTTATGAATAGGAAAATATTGGAGAAAAATTGCAGATTTCCTGTGGCTGAACATGATTTATTGTAGAAATCCTATTTCTGTTGCATGGTGAACATGGACTATTGTAGACATGCTTTTTTTTTTTTAAATGCAGTGTGTACATTATTCTTTGTAAAAAAAAAAAAATCCTATCAATGCATGATAAACATTAACATCCGCAGAAATCCTATCAATGCATGATAAAATGCACCTCTGTAGAAGTCCTATAAATGCATGGTGTACATGAACCTTTGTTAAAAAACAATCCTATCAATGCATGATAAACATCAACCAATGTAGAAATGTATCAATGCATGATGAACTTATACTATTTTAGACATCCTCTTTCTATTAATGCATGATGTACATGAACCTTTGTTTTAAAATAATCCTATCAATGCATGATGAACATGAACCTCTGTAGAAATCCTATCAATGCATGATGAACATGCACCTCTGTAGAAATCCTATCAATGTATGAATAACATGAACCTCTGTCTGTAGAAATCCTATAAACATATTATGATAAACATGAACCTCTAGAAATCCTATAAATGTATGATGAACATGAACTTCTGTAGAAATCCTATAAATTTATGATGAACATGAACCTCTGTAGATATCCTATAAATGTATGATGAACATGAACCTCTGTAGAAATCCTATAAACGTATGATGAACATGAACCACTGTAGAAATTCTATAAATGTATGATGAACATGAACCTCTGTAGAAATCCTATAAACATATGATGAACATGAACCTCTGTAGAAATCCTATAAATGTATGATGAACATGAACTCTTTGGATACTTGACAAACATGAACCATTCTAGAAAACCCATCTCATGAACTCTTTCTTTCAATGTTTTATAAAATTGTACTATGTCATTGCATGATCACCATAAAACTCCTGTCATTGAAAAAATAAGAGAAGATACCCTATCATGAAATATTGCAAAAATACAACCTGATATACTAGTGATGTTGTCAATTAACTATAGCAAAAGCCTATCCATACCGGTATGTTATTCCTATTAAGGGATTATATGCATGAATATTATTGATATACCCTTTCTATATGTGTGCTGGATGCGGAAGTTATCCATCGGCTTGGTCTTGGTTTTCTCTGCATTATAATGAAATATACTGACACATAAGATTACGCATGCTGTTTATGTTTTATTTATTCACAGCTAAGAATGTTATTCCAACTGCAACTCCACACTTAAAAATGGGTAGTTCTATGAAAACTTGTTTTAATAATTGATAAGATGCTTTCTATTTTGGGTTTTGAGATTATGGTAACCTGGGAATGGAGTGTTATTTTAGTACATGTACCTGTATTTAATTGCATTTTTCTCCCGACTGCACACCTGGATATGAGTCAAATAGTGCTTGTAAATTTGTTTTTTCCCCAATCCATTCTTTTTTGTGTGAACTTTTTTCGTAGTAAGTTGCATATATAGATAACTTGTTACTTTATATAATTTCCCAAATCTTGAAAATCAGGCAGTGTCATTTAACTTTTTTTCTAAAACTATCTAAAACCTGTTGTATAGTGTGAATATACATGAAAATTCATCTAAAGCAGCCTCTTTCTTTTGACATTTCAACTTTCTTTTGACATTTCAACAGGAAGTGAATATGTAGAAAAAGCTCCACTGGAGGTCTGTGCCAAGCTGGTGATCGAATCTCGCCGCGAGCGACGTGAGAAGGAAAGAAAGGAGAAGGACCAGAAACTGACAGATGATCTGGCCCAGATGAAGGCCAAGCGTGATGAGGAGGCAGCAGAGAAGAAAAAGGTTGTCATAGTAACACCAGAGGAAGCAAAACAAGCTGCTTCCAGAAAGCAATGATCTGAAGTGTGAACGATCTATGTTCTGAACAACCTGAGGTGTTTGAACCTGAGAAATGTTCATAGGCACTGAGATCAAGGACTTTTGTGTTCTTATAGACTATGATTGACTGTGTTACATGGATGGTGCAACAGCATCATCTGAAATTTCTTACATCTAGTCCTATAGTGAGGAAAGAGACAGTGGAACAGAGCGATTGTTGTGTAGTGTACACAACTCAGTAACATTATTATACTGATACTAAAAACAAACTCTGGTCCAAGTTTTAACAAAAATCTAAGAATAGCAACAATAAGTTTAGTCGGTTTAACCTATCAAAAGTGTCTAGACTTATTTAGGATTTCTGTGAACGAGAACTGACCTTTACTGCATTGTCAGGAAATTGTCTGTGATATCTGGAAATCAGTATTATTATCGTTTGATGTTTTATCTTCTACAAAAAGTGATTTTTGTCATCATATTGTGATGTCTATGGTTAGCACAAATTTGAGAGTTGTTGAGGATATATCTCACGCTGCGTGTAGATTTTAGCTATTATGATATACAAAGGAAAGGAGACTCTATTCTATGTACTGTTATTTACATGTTTGACAAACTCCATGCATTTAGAATATTGACATTAGTATTAGTTATATTAGCATTTGAAAAAAATCACAAAATTCCACATCATTCCAATATACACGTATGTTCATATATTTATTTCTAGTTCATTTTTCATTCAGACAATTTTGATTGTATTTTTATATACATTTTGTAAATTCATTTGTATTTATTTTTGGATATCTTATTTGAAGAAAGAGCTGGAGCAAGTTAATCTTTGTGAAGAATTTTTCAGTGTTTTATAGTGAATGATTATATTCCAGTGTTAAAGGATTGTGCCTGACTTGTTTTTGTTACGGAGATGAATTTGTAGGATTTTGTTTTTTTCTGTAACTGTTTTATATTTGTATCCTTTTACTTTCTATTCGGAACAAACTGTGATACTTTTTACATTACATGAATAGTAAAGAGAAAAGTCTTTATTTTTTGTTGTTATCACAAACTTTCTGATGAACAATGTAAGCTATGAACAAAATAGAATCTAGGTCAAAGCCACTGTTGTCTATATATAATATACATGCTTAGTGCATGTGTTGTATATACATGTATAGAATCTCTGAACTATTCGTTCCTCTTGTGGCAGGACTTAGTTGGATTTGAGCCTCTTCAGCAAATTCAATGATCTTTGATCGTCTGCAATAATGGTTTCAACAAATTATTTGATAAATTATTATCAGATTCCCCTTTTATGTAGGAAAATGTTGTAGCCCAACCATAATGTTAATACCAACATTAACATACGATTCATAGTTTGAATCACAATTTACACAATATCCATGGATAAAGATTTGAAGGACCATCCTAATTATGATATCGATGTTGACGATATACATGACGACAGTATACATGATGACACCGAAATTGGTGTCACCAAATTATGACACCATAATCATTTGAACCACTGTTTACAAATCAAAATTATTAAATAATATATATTATTATACTTTCATGTTAAATACTGAAATCTGATTGGTTTAGACGCAGTTGATAATCCGTTCTATAAACCTCAGCGTTAGCAACACACTTAGCAACGGGTAACACAACAAATTGTTACATGCGCGTAAATTATGTGCGTACGGTTCACCGTGGAATTCACGTCATTTCTATATATAATCAGTAAAAAAATCTCTAAAATTAAGACATTCAGTATAATAAAATAAATGGTACCTGTTTGGGAGGATAACAGTTGAAATTGACACCCCTCGAAAACCATTGCATAGGCGTCGGAAGCAAATTGAAAGTGGGGGGGCTAGACTAATCCTCAGAAATATTGAGAAAAAAGTAACTCCCAAAATCATGGAAATCCTAATCCGGGGGGGGGGGGGGGGGGGGGGGGGGGGTAGTATACCTATGCTTCAAACAAAAAAACAATTACTTACCCATATTTTTTTTTCTTCCAAAATCATGAAATTCCTAATCCTGGGGGGGGGGGGGGGGGGGGGCTAGTATGCTTCTGAATCTAACTTCTCAATCTTTCAAGGTAAATTTCGGAACAATGATCTTTCCTGCGAGAAAAAGTGGGGGGGCTGAACCCTCTATCATGCTATGTTTCTAATGGTTAGGTCTAACTTGGCAAAAAAAGTGGGGGGGGCTAAGCCCCCCCTAGCCCCCCCGGTTCCGACGCCTATGCATTGTCAACCGACGCGAAGCGGAGGTTGACAATGGTTTCCTCGGGGTGTCAATTTCAACTGTTACCCTCCCAAACAGGCACTATTTATATATTGGTACATGCGCGTAAATTATGCGCATACCGTTCGCCGTAGAATTCACGTCATTTCTATATAAAAGCAGAAAAAAAATTCTCTAAAATTAAGACATTCAGTATAATAAAATAAATAGTGCCTGTTTGGGAGGATAACAGTTGAAATTGACACCCTTCGAAAACCAGTGTCAACCTCCGCTTCGCGTCAGTTGACAATGGTTTCCTCGGGGTGTCAATTTCAAATGGTACCCTCCCAAACATAATGTGCCTCGATATTGTATCGATATCGATGCAATAATGAGATTGTCAGCTAAATATCGTTGTTGGCGATACTGTTTTACAATCGTAGCCTATAGGTAATATTGTAATAATATATTGTTGGACATATAGGTGTCCAGTTGGTGCATGGCGCTCATAAACAGGCAAAAATTGTTATTCTGTTTTATAGATATACTTTAACAAATACCTTTTACCGTAAAGCATTGAGTTGTTGGCGATACTGAACCGATATCCATACGATATCGACGATATCATCACCAAGGTAAGGTCTCCCTTTAATGTGTAACACCAATTAAGTTAATAAACAATGGATGTCGAAATCGCATAAAGTATAGCATCCAAATAATCAATAACATTATTACTTCATGGCTAGATTATTTTTTTTTTAAATGAACAAATTCAACGAAGGATACATGCCACCCCTAGCCCTACAAAAATTAGTAAAATACTTTGTCTTGTTTTTAAAAAATAAACAAACGGGAAATGATATTTCATTATAATGTATTTTAAAAGTTGACTTAAGCCTGGCAAAAAGGTAAGACAATCGTCATATTCTGTTGCATTGGGGATATCTTTCAAGGGGCTGATTACAAGGGCACACAGATTGTCTTGAATAGCGCTGAAAAATAAGACCCGGCCGGAAATGGTGACTCCTATCTGAGTGAAATATTCTTGGATGAGACTTCAAAAACCATAGATATACCTTGCCTTTACCTGTGCACGGTTTAGATTAGATTCTACACTTCCAGCGCATCGATGTCTTGTGAATGGTCCAGGGCAGGGGATCGGTGTGTTCTTAGAAAAGACACGGTTGTCTAAAGATAACAAGATACGTTGGAAAGAAAATGACATTAAGATATGATAACATTATCTAATAGTAGATTACCACAACCTTTCAAAACCATATTTTGTGATGATAACAGGTTTTTCTCCTTGGACGACATTTTCTTGTCATACGAAGACGGTAAATTCTAATTACGGTTAAATTGTGCAGGCACGCCGGCGTATCCAAGATTGGCATGCTTCTGATCATTCGATGACATTTTATATTAAAATGATTAATCTTACTCTCAGACAAAGGAGCGAGAATGAGGGACTTTAGTTGGGGCCACTGAGTCGTTCAGGCCAATATTTGTCATGGTCAGTCTAAGACAAAACAACCGGTCATCATTACCCACAATTTACACGATCAGACGACAAAGCCCCCAGAAAGCGCGGGGAATGTGGGCACACGGCGGCCCTCGTTATGATTATTAGATATGAAAGGTGGTTATTGATGGTGATTGATGGCACACGTCATCAAACATCAGCAGCCGTACCTCGGGTTTTGTTAGCGTGCGTTGTTCTAAATAAAGAAACAAATATTGCTCTCAAGTTCTCTCTAGCTTGTTTGATCTCGTGTGGAACCATTAATTTCAATATTTCATTTGATATCTATGTACCATGTTGGAAGAACATCTTCGTTTCAAAAAGTACTAACCGCGATTTTGATTTGCATACATATTGAAATTAATATTTTACGATATATATAATCATGGCAAAATATTACACGAGTTTTTGTCATGTAGTTATTGAGAATCTTACTTCCAAGAATTCTCCATCCATTTTAAAATGTGGTACAGTGTATCCTGGTATAATCAAACGCATATATCACATTACATGTATTTATTATATATAAAAAGTCCTAAAACTTAATTTAGAACGGCATAAGAGTTCTTCCATAGTTTTGCAGTTTTATTTTATTCCCGAATACAAGCTACATTTGAGTATGATAACTTGCAAACATTGATTACCTTGATAATATTCTCATTTATAGATCATAGTTTTGCGAAAAATTACAGAATATTAGTACATTTAAAATATAGAATAGCCCTACTTTCATTTAGAAAACGCATGGGGAAATTGTTATCGATAAAATCGAATTGTAATAAATTCGGAATGTTTTCTCTTACGATGTCATCATGAACACCCATGAACTCCGTCTAAGGACAATTCTTAAACACACAAATCCAATCTGCGGTCTGGAACTTGGTATACAAACTAACACATTTATATGTTTAGTTACTATAATTATATTTATAGATCATAGTTTTGCGAAAAATTACAGAATATTAGTACATTTAAAATATAGAATAGCTCTACTTTCATTTAGAAAACGCATGGGGAAATTGTTATCGATAAAATCGAATTGTAATAAATTCGGAATGTTTTCTCTTACGATGTCATCATGAACACCCATGAACTCCGTCTAAGGACAATTCTTAAACACACAAATCCAATCTGCTGTCTGGAACTTGGTATACAAACTAACACATTTATATGTTTAGTTACTATAATTATATTTTGATCGATAAGAAGACAGTTTTCTTTCTAAATGTCGAAATGATAATGCATATTTGAAAATTGAGGGTATAGTTCCTTAGATAAGCGATATCTTACATTGTTCTGTAATAATTGCGTAGTCTGGCACCACGAGATTTGTCTCCAACATAACGATGGACCACGGACCACAAATAATATACAATCCTCTCTATTCCCGTGCATCCGTCATTTCTCACAACAGACAGCAAGAAGCTTATCAAAAGTGAAATATTCGATGGAATTCGTAGATCTTACAGCGGTCGTTTATTATCAGAACTGTTAATGTGTTTTTTGCTATTTTCTTGTATGTATATTTTGCTGACATTGATCTATTGAATATACAATGCATTGACATCATGATTGAAGTAATCAACTTCATGGATTGGTTCTATCAGAATCGCAAAAAATGGTGGATTAGAGGGAATAAAGCTGGAATCCTTGGGCCTCGTCATTGGTATATCTCAATTGGTTTTATCATGTAACAACCATCGCATACAAAGCCCTGTCTGGCGAGAATTCGGACGCAGATTTATTCATAGAATTCGAATGGTGTTCAAACGGTGACGTGACGCTGGGTATTTTGCAAATTTTGTCCATTCTCTTTGACGTTGTGACAGAAATTTCCCCCAGCCTCTCTTCTCCTGGGAACAACTCGACATCCGCGCGCGTGCACGGTCGTTCTTTGTGCTCCCGCGGTACTTGACTGTAGCGTTAAGTGGGCCTGGTGGACCGAGAGTCATCTAATGCTCAAACACCATAAATAGCCCAATAAATGTCCCGCTTCACGAGACCCGGTCCAGGCTCCTTACAGAGTCCGGACTCAAAACCAGCAGCACGCCTGTAGAAGGCTGACTTCGAAAATCATATGCTGAAGACTCAAATACTGAATAAAAATATTGCAACCTTTTTTGGTTTCTTTGTTATGCGTTCTGTATAATGTTAATAAAACGCAAACTCCGGCAAAATAGCACACTAACATTGAGATCAATTAATTGATTGTTGTTTGCTTCATTACTGATAGACATGTACATGTATGCTGTAGTATGCTCTGTACGTGGCACGTCTTGTAC
Organism: Magallana angulata; assembly: GCF_025612915.1. Taxonomy (NCBI): domain Eukaryota; kingdom Metazoa; phylum Mollusca; class Bivalvia; order Ostreida; family Ostreidae; genus Magallana; species Magallana angulata. The sequence goes on along the minus strand of NC_069117.1, from coordinate 23,856,590 downwards.
TATAGATGTAGGGTGTTTTACATTAAATGTAAAATAAAGACAGTCGTTAGAAATCTGCATATCAACGTCGCAAACCCATGGCCAGTGTCGCATACCCTTAGTGATTATGGGCTTTCTCTGTGAAATTCTCTCGATTTGATGAATAACCCATGCCCTATTCCGATTGGGTCCTTCACATCCTTTAAATTTAAATCCCGCCAATCGTACAACAAACGGCAACGTAAAGGTAGCATGTTTTCATAAGACTGAAAAGTTTCGTGGTTTTTCGTGAAACCGGCGAAACATCACAGTTTAACTAGTCCTAAGTTAGTTTCCTGATTTCTATCTTGGTGCATACAAAACCCTGTATATATGCATCACATATATCACTTGTAAACCATATACCGCACATCCTCGTCCAGTGACTCTACAGGCAACTAATTTTTCTGATTTTACTCGAATGGAACCGAATGCAAATTAGATTTGTTAAAGATGTTCGATTGGTTAAGGTAACGTGTCGCTCTGACTGGCCTACCAACAGTTCCACCATTGTCCTCTGCTACAAGCGTGTCAATTTCTCTTGCCCCCGGTAATTGATGCCAATTTCATCAATTCAGATTCTTCTTTTCATCAATTATTACCCCTTGTTTCTGTTCCGAGTTTGGCGTTTTCAAGAGCATAATTTGCATTGTAGATTGTGTGAAATTTTGATTTGTATAATTGGGGATGTTTGCTCGAAGACATACACAGATTGCGCGTTCTGATTTTCGCCGTACGGTACCTTAAACTCGATGTCGTGTATTTGGGTGAAATGAATGTAGTTTTCGAATTCTGTTTTAAATAGCAATGGCAATTTGTCCGTATATTAATATACACGGTTATTGAAAAAATGTCAAAGAAAGCATTTTGGGCTGAGTTTAGACATTGATGCACCTAAGTTATAAATATGATAGATAATGTCTACATGTTTTATGGTGTATTATTAAATTCTTTGATGTTGATCATACGTGAATCATTTCGGTATCAATCGAAAATTAGCTAGATTGAGTGATGACTGCAAGGACTGCATGCCCTGTCCGATTTCAGATTCGCAAATACATATATGATCCAAATATGAAAGAATTGCCTGTTCCTTTCTATGCAACGAACCAAAACCTATCTGCTGTAGCCAAAATCTACAAACTCGCTCCACCCAAATAAAACAATTTTATTTTATATTTCCTTCTCAAAACTATACATTATGAGGGAAGTATTTGGGGGTTAGGACTGTTAATTTACCCTCAAAGATGCTGTTTATCTTAACTCAAAATATGTGGTAGCTGCTCTGATTTTTAATTACCCAAACATAAATTAACAATTTCTCTGTGTTAATATCAGGTAATAACCGTGTTTCAAGCCACAATCTTCAAGTTATCACCACATTAACGAACTCTTATACCGTTACAATCAGCAGAAATATATATAAATGTATCTTTCTTTCTCTCCTAAGGCCTACATTTCCCATAAAACTTCTTTTATATCACAGACGTCTCTGTATAGTGTATCATATTGTAAAAAAACCCCGAAGAGTGGTAACATTTCTAACCAGATAGACTGGAGCGTATTGATAAAATACACATAAAGGTGATTTCAAAGGGCTCGATGGTCGTGGCCATTTTTAGACTGTATTGATCTCCTTTAGAAGAAGAGCTCTAAATAAAAGTATATTAAAATACTTAAATTCAAAATATAAAATATCTGATTTTGTTCTTATTTCTTTACTAAATGATAGTTTATAGGTAAACTACTCGTATCTTAGAATTTTAGGTAGATCTGATGGTTAATTTGTTGACTATCTAGCCTCCTCCATTTCAAAAATCTACATTACAACTTTCATCTACCCGGAAGAACAAAAACAAGCAAAATGGGATTCAAAAAATATATCAACGTCAAAAAATTGATGACGATTTTCACCGATGTTTCAACCATGCAGAATATACACAATAAAGCTTGTTTTTGCTAAGAAACCTCATTTTATTGCTGACATTTTAATGTTGGCTTTCACAGAACCTCCCTTCCGAGGGAGAGAAAAACGTCATGCCATGACTCTTATGGGGAGGAAATGTGTTTTATAAATATGGACATAATGGACATTTACTGCTTGAATCTGACTGTCAAACATGCTAATTTCTAAAGAATTGCTCATCACATTGTCTTTGTTTGAAGGGTTGTGGGTAACGTTTAACAACCCATATCTTGCCTGCTTCTCCTATGTAATCAACGATTGCTTTGTTAGTGCTATTACCCGTGCATTTCACTTCTAGCATGCTCCAAATGTTGCCATCTTCCACCGGAAATTTGGGTTTTTAAGGGCTAACATTACCAATTAAATGGCGAGTGACGACCAAGTTAGACTTCAGTGCGTGATTCTAGTTCCATCAATCTGGTCCCATCCGAGCTGACCGGAATCCATTGACAACTGGTAAAATGTCCATGGCATTTTGTTTGGCCATTTTTCCGGAATATTGTCAATAGAAGGCTAGAGTGGATTATGACATAATATGTAATCCAGCAACACCCAGGTTAGAAACCATTGGTTGTATATTGGACAACTTCCGCAATGGTTAGGTCAGCAAATTCAGAGTGACGTCAGCAGAATTTTTGTCAAAATAGAACATCGTCTCTATTAATATTTTTGAAAATATATTTATCGCCCAATGTTTAAGAGAAGTGGGTTACATGTTTGTTACACATGCTATGTAGTTAAATGATTTTTGCAAAGCAATTAAAGATAAATAAAGCAATTGGTGACCACCCTCAACCCAGTAGGAGACCCCTCAGGATGGAATGTTGTTTGGGATAGCCCCCCCCCCCCGTAATAATGTTTATCTTTTACACGTTTAAGATGTTGTACGCGTTCTGTAAAATGTTTAGGGACCCAGAAAAAACCCGGATCCATGATCCCCCTTCTAGAGAAATACAAGCTTACCAGAATAAATAAGATTGCATATATAAAATTTGGTTGATTAAAACAAAATGTACGCATAGTACCACAAAACTCAAGACCTGTCGTCGCTAAATTAAATAAGAAGTGAAAGCTGTGTTGATCAATGGCAGCCGCCAGGGGCTAGAGATTCAGAAGGTAGGAACTAGAGAGAACGTCCGTCGAGGGATTAATTTTAGATGAACTGCCGATTTGATTACATGCAAAAAAAATCAATGTCTTATATTAGTGAAACAGAATTTCTGGAAAGAATGACATCGCTTGTTAGAGGGAACTGGAACGCACCTTAGAGCCCACGTGACACTTACTCTCGGGGGTAGGGCGGTTTGGGACGATAGCTATTCCTATCATATATCTCCAATTATATAGTACATGTAATAACGGGGTAATCCAACACTTTTCTCTGTACGTGCCAAGGGAGTTTTGGAAAAATCTTGGAACTGAACGATGGCGAAACTGGTTAATTATAGAGAGGACCTACCGAGCATTTGTGACACACGAGTACCCAGGGACCGCGGAAACGGCGCCGACTCCGCGAGGGACTTGCTTCATGGATAAATTAACTGTTCGATATTAGTGTCCCTTTTTGATTTTGCTCGAGTTTAGTCATTTTTATGACCATCAAAGGCTAGTGCTATGTATAACAATGTATAACGGCGCTGTAGAACCCTATAACATAACTGCATAGGTGTGAGGGAGTTGTGTATTGGGAATTGATTGATATCTGATACACGGGGTATACCTCTAGTGGGACAACAGGTGATTGATGAGAACACAACTATTACCTACACCTGGAGCATTGATTGACATCTCGTCACAGGTGAGTGAGTCAATTCAGGTGAAACATTTCACTGGAGGATTGTGTATTCAGCTAAAGACTTCATCTTGTTGGGTAAATTAACTGTAAGTCTGTTTTTTTAGATGTGTAGATATAACAGATGCATAAAGAAAATTGCAGATGATATTCAAAGGAAACCCATTTTATAGAAAGATGCTATCTATGTAACTAATTGCATTTAGCTGTACTAGAGGCATTAATTAGCAATTGCATGAGAGATATTTTGGATTGCAAGTTATTGCGAATAATTGTGGATATAATAGCCAGTTTAAACCATAATTATATGTTTGCTTTCTCAAAAAAGACCAAAATCCATCCATGTTACATAATAACAATAATTACAAGTAAATGCTATGATTCCATGCTTGATGGTGTGGCACACATTGTGCAGATTTCTCTTGATATTATGAAACATGAGGCAGAGCGGAGAGGAAAGTTTGTCTGATTTGTGAAATGTAAGTCTCCCTCTTTGTGACCCAAGCAATGGAGGGATCACATTCCAGACTTGTGTGTCACGGAGAGTTAAAAATTCAAATTCTGTGATCTTTTTGCATCTGCATATTAGTCACTTAATTGAATTGGGGGGATCAAATGCAACCTACATGGCTGATTTGGTCTGTTTTCTGTATGCTTTGAAGGGCAGATTTCACAAAGTTATCAAAATTTATTAGAATAAGTTTTTAGAACCATTATAACAGGAGCTTGGACTTTGGGTAGTTGTGTCAAACAGCAATGTCACGTATGCCTGTCTATTTCATTGCTGTCCACTCAGTGAATGCTCATTGAAATCAACATGATGTGTCTGGCTTCCGAGCCAAGACTACGCAATCGGTGCATATTTCACTTGAATCCAGCATTATTTTTAATATGTTTTGAGGCAAGAAATGATAGCTACGTCCTACGGAAAGTCCAAGGTCTTGTAATAATGGTTCTATTAAAGAAACAAACTGCAATTGTTCTGGTTTTAAAAAAAGTACCAGTAGTTTTGGGTAGAGGGAGAGAGAGAAAGAAAGAGAGAGAGAATGTGATCAACCCTGTAGATGTTGAACTGTACCATAATTTTTCTGCCATGTTTTTTTTATTGATTTAATCTCGGGTCAGGATAACTATAAACAGTGTTATATTAATTTCAACAAACTTTTCCCCAAGATCAGCCGACAAAACCAAACTTGAGAGTAATTTCAACTGTAAATTGCAGCAATTACGAGGGTCAATCAAAAAATACGAAGACAATGTGGCTGTCTATCATATATTTTTCATGAAAGTTATATCTAACAGATTAATCTGTGCACCAACACTTATGTTATTGATATACGAAGTTTTAGTCCATTTGATGAAACGGTATTTTTGTTACCCCTTTTTAAAAACAACATGTTTTGTCACCACGGCGCACGGTAACGTTCAAAACATGACGTCAATATTAAACACGCACAGTTTATAGATAAACCCCATCTTTATATCACGCTAAGTCTCTTGTGTCTTTAACCTTACAATTTAAAATGACACTGAACCACTTAACATCTTATTTGCACACATTTGTTTGAGAATCATAAGTTAGTTCTTCAAAGTTTTCATTTTCTAACCGTCTGTCTCTTGGTTTACTGTAACGATAACCCTGAACGTCGGTTGACGTTACTTATTTTTTTACCAAATATTTACAGATATTCTACTCTCTTTCGGACTGTTTTATATTCAAAATACAATTACCACCACTCCCACAAAATATTTTACAGTTAAACACAAACTTGCAAATAATTGTTGACTTATTTTTTGCACCACTGAGCATTTTCACAGCTTGTGTCGGCTTTTTCCTGGGTTAAATCCATTTTGTTTGTACCTCTCGTTGCGCCGTGACGTCCGGCGACGTCGATGTTTTAAGTCAATTCTAAAGAGGACTATCTGTCTTTAGTTACTAATATCTGTTCGACAAAACAATATATCCCGTCTTTATTTGGAGCATATAATACCAAGACAAAACTTAATTTGAGGTTTCAATATTATTTGCTTTTAAGCCCAATTTATAGAGATATTACTTTCAACATTATATGGTTTATTGTTGACATAACACAAATTTTGACCGTGCGCCGTGACCTCATTTTTGCAGGATTAGATTCTAAATAATTCTTAGAAATAAAGGAATTGAATAACTTTTTTTTTGCACATTGTTTGAAACTGTTGTTAAATTATGTCTACCAAATTTAGTAATGATATGACGTTAAGTAACATAGCTATGACAAAAGTCTTCGTATTTTTTGATTGACCCTCGTATTATTCTATATCAAGATATCATTGGTGTATATATATTGTAAACTTTGTAAAGATATCCTTGGCATCTGAAAGAAAATAAGATCTCAATGAAGAGTTTGTGTTTGGAAATTCCGGGCCATAGATTGTTATTACCGACCTTACAATCTATATTATATAATACCATTTTATAATAGCAGCGCATTAAAACTATGAATTTTGTTCAGGATTTTTAAAGATTGCGTGGCGGCAGTAATTACTAGTAATCATGCTAGGACAGATTGAGCACGATCAACAGAGATGGAAGGAAAAAAAATATTGAATTTTAATAAATCATATCAAAAAGGGGGGGGGACCTATTGAGCATGACAAAAATTAGATTTAATTAGTATTGAATAATTCTAGTCTCCAGGAACCAAGATACCGCCTGTTTCATGGCGGTGTTGTGTGTTTTGTTGGATTAATCAAACAGCACATGTTTATTGGGGGCGGGTCGTAGAGAAACTCAAGTCCTCGGAGGTCTGTTGATTCATAAAGAGTTTGAGTTTGTGGAATTTAGACTGCTAGATTTCTTTGCAAGGTAGGTGAAAGCAGTATTTGAACTCAACATTGGCTTCCAGCAATTATTTTTTTATGTGAATTAGAGTTTGGTCCCATATGATTCATTGATAATTTGTATACATTCCATATTAAAGCAACATGTAATGGACGTTGTGAATTAAAGGTTATGTACGAGTCTGTATTCTTTGTCCATGCATTTCATTTGACAATTTTTAATTGATGTAGTGTTGACAGTCAGACCTATTCACTATAAAGGATGTATATGTTATTTGCATCTGCCGTGAATTAATTTGTTAAAAAAAAAAAATTGATTGTTACTAACTAACACCAGCTTATGGTAGATGTGATGGTGAATTTTTTATATTTATTCGAGTATCATATACCGTTACATGTGCACAATATCAATTATTGAAATTCACTATTTTATTTAGAAGAAGATGTAATAGGTGTCATTTTTTCTATTATGCTTTATTTTGATTCCAATAAGTAATTCTGACGTGTTTAAATTGTGTCCAACTTAAATTAGGTTGCTGAGTTTAATGATATAGCACTAGATGTTTAATAGTCTGTAATTTGGCATGCTGAATAAAAGGGTGTATCATTAGAGGGAGGCCCTGTATTTTATTGGTGTGAATTACAATAGGGGTGGATCAATGTTCGTAGCTATTTGACAGGTGTCTTGTGACCCTGATGGGTATTTCCTGATTGGGACTTTCGTTATAAACCTCAGCCCCTGGTCTCTCTCCCACAAGCCCCTGGAAAGTTATTCATAAACATTCAATCTGTTAAAAAAAATTTCAGGTGTAAAAATATGATTGCGTATCTGCATGATAACTTGAATAATGCAATTTTGTTGGGTACTGAGTTGTGAAACATTTCAGTCCCTGCACGCGACTCAAGATGTCTTTATGAGTGTGCCTTAAATATAGAAATTCAGTCAAAAAAATTAAAAGTATTTATCAAGGCAAGGAAAAATAAGCATTACAATGAAACCAAAGGAATTTACATTAAACAGAAAGTAATATGTTGTAAATTTAGTTTTCATTGATGTTTTTTTTTCATTGATGCTTCACTTGCCCCTGTAAGCGCAAGATTGTATTGTGGTACAGCCATGATACATCTCCATATACTCCTGTTGAAAGCTTTGATAACTAAAAGTATCAGCAGTCTAAAAGGATTCAGCATGCATATATGCATGAATCATATGCATCCTGGATTAGTAATGATACAATATTGAGTGCCGAGAGTTTTGCATTCTCATCTATCTTTTGTCACGTGCCATATTGGCTTGTATGTAAATGTTTGGATGAACAGATTGTATTTGTTTTTGTCAGGGTCACTGACTCCAGTCAGTCAAATGTTACCTATACATTTCACCCGCAACATACTGATCGGGAGAGTCACACCTAGCTATCTGATCACCAGAAACCGTGTGTCAAACCGCTGTAATTTCCTGGTGCTCGGGTCAGAATTTTCTATCTCTGTCGGTGGAAGCTTCTAAGATGAAGCCCTTTCTCTATGTTTGTCTTCTTCGAAGATCAGCAACTGTTGTTGATTGAAATTGGCAATATTTACTTTTATGAATGCTGTGTATGATTCATACGATTGAAGGACCGTTGACTCGGGCCAAAAGGAGGGTATGGAAAAGCCAACTTGGACTTAGGGACTGATGCAGTCTGCAGAAATTGATTTAGGGAAAATGATTTTCCTCATGAAATTCATTTGCACAAAGTAATTGCTTGTCATCAAGTACCAATGAAAATTCATTGCTGAGAATCGGCCCTGGTAGCTATTAAAAGGAGTTATGATTTCTGTTAGCATTTCTTTATTAGTTCTAATGCTGTGGCTGTAGTCTCTTAGTTCCAATATGATATCAAATGACATAACTTGCATCAGCTCAGATTCAGTTGAATTATAAAATTTTATGAAATAAATGGGCTGTGGATGCATGCACATCCTTGATGTATTTTTTCATTGCAGTGTGCATTTTTGAGAAATTCTTGTATTGATTTAAAAAGTTGTGCCCCAAAAAACTGCCATATCTGGGAAATTCTTATTTCATGTTCATGAGAGAAATAATCTGTGGCTATGATGTATGGAAAGTCATCAAATCTGTAGTAATTGTTTCCCAAGGGAATTCTGGTCCTCAGGTGAAAGAAAGATGATATTAAAAACCTATTGTAGCAGCTTTGCTTGATGAGCTTATTATTGCAGGAGTGTGATTTCATCACACTAATAGTTACAGCAGACAATGTGAGGTCCCTCTCCGAGTCTAAACACGGTGGGCTTTATGGGTAGAAGTGCTCCCAGAAGATAATCACCGACCATGCTTGGGAGGGGGATTTGGCTGTTAGTTTTATCACAGGGACTTCAAAGGGTTTGACTTATCTCCACCAATCTTGTGTCTTCTAGCTGATTAGTTTATCACATAAGCAGACTGTCTACTAGCAGTCATTATGTAAGCTACATAAAGCTAAGTCGACTCTTTAAAGGACAGAGGGAGATCTGTCTCTTTTAGTAAAAAAGTATAAACATGGTAATTTTGAATTTTATGTTGTGTAAAAACACAAAGTTAGTTTTCCATGTTTACTGCAAGAAAATTGAAATCTAAAAGATGTTATTTAAAAGTTTGAAGCTAATCATTTTGTTGTGTCATCTTAACATTTTGGGCTGTGTTTTGAGCTTTGATTAATCAGATCACATGCTGTGGACACCAAAGAAGATAAAAGCTTCCTGAATTCAAAGATAAAGGCGTTGAGGGTGTATGGTGACCTCTTTGTGGATGCTGTGATGACCAGGACTGATGCTGTGACAACCACCAGTATAACGGAATAGCGAGGTCCTCTGGGGCCTCTGTCCAGTTCTAAAGGTCACAGGTGGCTAAACCCACCACAAGTGGTGACAATCCCCTTTGTTTTTTCAGCATCATCTGTCTGTCGTCTAGCACGTCAAACGATCTTCTTGTGTTGATTTATTGAGTCAGAGAGGAAGACTATCCACCAAACAATTATGAATATTGAAATACGGTACACAGTGGGCCCCCCATTAAAGGCATTTAATCAAAATATCTTGCATATTGAATTGGGTATAATGATCTCACTACCCCGGCCAATCATTGTTAAAGACTGGGTATATGACTCTTATCTTTGGGATGCCTGACTGCCCTTCAATCAGCTCCAGAGCGAATCTCTGCATCTCCTTCCATTCTTGTGTGGCATAACTGTTGATTACTTTCATGAACTGGCTCCGGAAATTTGGAGAAAACTCCGATATGATGTATGACTTCTTTATCTAAAAATTGGAATGCAAATTTGCGCTAACAGATGTCACAGTTGACAAAAGAATTGTAACTGTTTCAATGCAGGTAATTAAGATTGTTAGTTTTGATTAACTCGCTGCGTAAAGTAACAACTTTCATCAATTTAAGACTTGGCTCGAAAAATGCTGTGATATAAGCGCTAAAGTAAACAGGATTTAAGCAAGAAAAGTGATTGTCTTTTGATATTTGCAGAAGATTTAGATATCAAAAGTGCCAGAAATTGGGGTTCTCTTGTATGATGCAAGGTTTCATAATGGGGAAATATTGAGGTTAACTGTTTAACAAACTTTCTATCACAGTTCTTGCTAATAGCATGATCAAATTGCAACATTTAATTAAAAATTTCAGACTCCAAGATATCTTGTGTCTTAAGAACTTAAATTCCAAGATAAATTTAAGAACTTTGCTGAAACTGTTTTGAATCCTGCATGAACCTGTACATAGAATGTTTGTTTTTTATTCTTCATGCTAAAGTAAACAGTGAAATTTTTTACCAAATTTAAAAAAAAAGATAACGGTATATATATCCATTGGTGAAATTTCAAACAGCTGGTTCAGAGCAAAATAATGAAACGGAGAACATGGTAAAATTGACTGTTGTATTCTGCAATACAAGAGAACATCTGTTGATGTTTGAGAATGTGGTCAATTGTTGGGTGCATTATAAGGTTGTGTCCTGTCTGGACCAGACACAGACCGAGATCTAGTGATATCTCACGTCCCCAGTCCATAAAGGGAGAAATCAGAAGGATTAGACCCCTCATGGTGTCCCCACACAATGGCCAACAAATTACACATCATGTCTGTCAATGGAGGCAGGCATGCCCTCTTTGTTGTTCTCTAATTAGTTGTTTATTTGGCGTTGATCAGCGGATTCGAGCTCGATTTGTGGGGTATCTCTACAGTAAGCCGATTGTTCAGTCACATGTTGCACTCTGTCAGTTGCCGCAATTAGAGAACTTTGTTCATTCTCTTTGCATCTGTGTGTTTGTAAAGAGTACATACAAATTCAATATCAGCAAGGAGACATCTGTGGATATTTGTGTATATGAGCTAAGTATTATCCCATATATGCTTTGTGGGATATCCGATTCTAATCTTGACAAATGAGAGCACTTCACTAGCCTGGAGGATATCATAATACTGGGAATTCTGACTGAGCAGTACGATTTTGCATGAGAAAAAACTGATTTATCCATCAGGTAAAGGATGATATATATATAACTGGAGAGCAAAGTGTTTTAGAGTTGTAAAATAACATTGGAGATATTGAAAATAATCAGTTACGTGGTGTTTATGCAGGCAAGCCTAATGAATAGAGATGGAGTGTGGAGTGTTTTATGAAAATGTGTTTTTTATTGCAAAACCGTCTAAGAGCCTTATCTATCTAATGTGCTGAATATCTAATGGTTTGATGTTACAAACTTCTGCTTCAAATGCAGCAGCTGAAGCTGTTAAGTGATCAAATTCTAACAGATTGAGAGGGGATAAAGTTACAAAAAAGTGTTTTAGTCCCCATGATCTGGTATGAATTCAGTAAAGAGTTTTTTTTTTCAGATATTTGGTAGCATTTGAATGCATTAAGTGCAGGAGTAATCTATTACAGCTGAATACTATATTTTCCTTTTAATCCCATTGTGAATACATGGTTGGATACAAAGGATTACTTCTGGTAATTTATTAATTGCGAATTATCATGATTGTATTAATTCAGCTTTCAGATAAATACATATTAGTATTGTATTGCATAAAGATACCGATAATTGCTATCTTGTAATCTTACATCTGCTGATTGTATGGTAGAGATGAAAATATTGATGGTCATAGTCATTCTGTTGACCCAGTTGTCAATAAAGACTTTTAACTTTCCAGTATGGTGCATTTTTCCTGTATGCACAAATTGCAGTGATTTATTAACTTTTTTGAAATACTGTAAATCAACTTTTATTGGCTCTTGAGATATATCACTCTTAGACTTGACTGTTTTTGGAAACTTTGTTTTCAATGAAATGATCAGTCCATTAATTTTCATTAAAGGCTCTGTAGTGAAAAATAATTGCTGCGCATGCAATAAAGTTTATGAATTGTAAATTTAGAGAATTAAGTCATCACAAATGAGAGTAGGTTTACAGTTGAAAGGTCAAGTCATTGTATTTACTCGATTGTCCTTGACACTGTAAAAGGTCATGGTCTTTATTTATATCCAGTTGTCCTTGAGACTGTTGACTTCCCTGTAGGTTGGGTTTTTATAGTTTTTGCACACACACATGCTGGGAGTTGTAAACTTTGTGGTGTTGACATGCCATCCATCGTAAACAGTCTGATCCATCACTTCTCTCAGAGACTGCACATGGAATCTTCTTCTAGCGGTTTTCTGCTTGACTGGAACAAGAGAGGCCACTGGCAACAATGAAGAAGCTACCGTGGGCGACTTGGCTCCACTGCAATACATCAGACAGTTTGGTGTACCTATATACATTGGGAGATTAGGTGCTTCTTTATTCGGCTGAATCCGACCAGGGAGCCCTTCATTCAGTTTTAATGATTCACAATCGTTTCATTAATTTTTTCGTTTTGCATTGCAAACTTTGTGGCTTTATATTAAGCTCATTCTTTTGCATCGTCTGTCTTGGAAATAACTTGCAGGTCACATCTTTTGGTTTCTTTTCAGATCTAGTCATGTTGGTCCTTAAAATAAATCATAGGCAGATGATGGAATATTACTGAATTTGTTATTAAGGTGAATGGATTGAATTAAAAAGATCTTAAACGATAAGCACACATTCTTTTGTTCTGAATTGGTTACAGAATTAGTTGTTTAATTTGGCTGAATCACTAACCAAGGTCTGCACTCTGCAGCGTTCCTTAAATAACAGAAAGGAATCATGTTTATTAACAAAACACAGGAACCATTTAGAAATCTGATTATTTCTAGTGACAGAAGGCAGATTGCAGTAATGGTTTGGCGATAGATATTGGTTTATATAAAAGAAGAAAAGTAAATGTCTGTTTATTGTTCAAGAGTGTTTCTGTTTGTTCTCCAAAGTCTGTTAAACCAGCAATGTGTAAACTTAAAAGTTTTCAAAGTAAAATTCAGCTTGAATGTATGCAGATTGAGTTTTCTAAAGTTTCTATATCTTGATTTCATTTTGCCTACTGTCATAAGGGATTACGGGCACTAGCCAGCCAGCACACAAACAGTTGTAGCATACAGCAAGGAAAGACATCCCCCCCTCTCAAAAAATGCAAATAATTGAATACAGTTCGTATGGTAGTGAACTATGAATTAGGTTTGTGTAATTACAGAGGAACTGTTAGGCTAACGACTAATACGACAGACAGGACAAAATGACACCTTACAATAGGCAAAGGAGAAGTGAAGTACATTCAAAAGAGGGGAGGGAACTTGGTATTAGCAGGAACATCCATTCATAAGGAGTATGCTTTTGTTATGTTCTAATTGTGTAAACAGTTTTTACAGATCCTGTTGGTCCAACAAAGAGAGTTTATAGTGAATGAATTTTTAGAAATCTTATTTTGGATTGTTGAAAAGTGTTAAGAAATCAGTAAACTTTGACACATTTTATAATGATTCATTGAGAGAAGAATGGTTTTGCCTTATGAAAATGTTGAACTTACAAAAGAGCTATGTATATTGAATTGAGAATTGGGAGAGTTATTATAGTAAATGAAATCTTATGTCTTGGAGCGACTTTGTAGAGTCCCTGTAGGCCACTGACACTCTTTGGAGAGAGCTTATTTCCCTCTTGTTCACTTTGTTTATTGTTGTAAGTAAGCATATGTATAATGGGGAGGTGGGAGAACAATAAACAGCCATTCTCCAACAAATAAAGAGCTCCACAGATGCAGATTTTTTCAGTGGCACTGCCCGTTTGGTCGGCCTTTGATACATTGGTACTCTAATTAAAATCATACATCGGTCTCTTGCAACGCTAGGGTATAACACCCGAAGAAGAACACCTAAACAGCAGGCTTTGTTTGTATACTGCGCTGAGTCTTTATGCTTTGCCAAATTAATTTTGTTGTTGTCTGGTTGAACATAACCTCTTTCTATTGGGTTTCCTGTCCGGGGTTGATGATGTAAATCAAGTTATTGATGATGCAATCATGACCCCGCATGTTGTCCTGAAGGTAGATCTAGTCAATGTCTACTCAATATACCAGATCTTGATTTCTTTCCATCTGAGGTAGATTTTTTCTCCCTAGCGTTACTGTAAGGAGTCTTTGGTCGATCAATGCTGGAGTTGCCTGACAAAACAGTATTATGGCTTCCCTGGGTCTCTTTAGTAATTTCTGAAGGATCTTTTACAATTAGCAAAGCTATTAGTTAACTTGCATGTTTATGATCAACCCCTATTGTGCAAGAAAATATGGTTTTAAAATGCTTTACACTCATGATCAAGAGGAGAATGTCCTTCCTTTCAAAGAAAAACAATCAGATGTTTTGTAATTAAAGTGAAGTCAAAAAATCGATCTTTCATTTTCAATGTCTTGGAAAATTCTATGTTTGAATTTAAACTAATTATAGCAGGCATCAGTTCTTCTTGAACAAAACACCAATTCTCATACACAAGAGGTATTTCAGAAAGTTAATAGCTTCAATTGACACAAATTGAATGAGAAACGTTTTTCAATCACGCTGCTGACTTGAAGAATCAACTTCACAAGCGAAGGAGTTTTTTTTTTAAACCCTTTAAATTAAGTTTTAAAAATTTAGTGGATGAATGGATGAGTGATCGACTCTGCAGATATATAACTAATGAAGTTGTAAAAATTAGTTTGCTTAGTATTTTTGGATTTTGTATAAAGAGAACTAGATACTTTATAGAGAGGCTGTTCTATGTGTGTTCGCTCAATGCTTGTGTGACTGAACAATCCTATACAGCATGGGGCAGGGTATTTAATCCAGTAATGACTTTGGTCACATTTTTGTGACTCCAGCTTAAAAAAAGAAAAGAGAGAAGACTTTCCAAAGAGATTAGACAAGTGATAGCAGGTGTCAGGATATTTATCTGTTTGGAAGGGTTAAGACGGATTTAGTCGTGTACCTGTAGTCGAACTATTGGAGGCCCAGAGAGCTGGCCATTAGCTGTGTGTAGGCTTTATTTACAAACAGGATCAATTCTCCCACCTTTGAACTGTACCCAGAGAGCATGCGGGCCATTTCCTGCTTTTAACTTGGGTCATTTTTCTTTTCTTTTTAGTGAGGAAACATTTACTTTACCTCTGGAGCAAGGGATTGAGAAATTCAGAAAAAATCTTCTGGATTTGCCTGGTTTTTGTGTGAGGTTTCTGAAGTAAGTCATTTTTCAAAATTTTTAAGTGATAAAGTCTATCTTAAAATTCACCAATCAAAAGTAATTGGGTAAAAACAGAACATTATTCTGGGACTGCAAATTTGTTTCCCTCCAGGCTCTGACATTTATGTATGTGTTAGTTATCCAAATGATCTAGGTTCAATGCAAGATAGCGAAAACTGGATGTCAATTCAAGTTTAGATTTATATGATTTAAAAGTTTGCTTTATCAGTGATAACTGATGGAATGAGAGAATATAAAATCCAGCTGTTTCTAAGAAAACAAACACACAGTTCTTAACAATTTCAAAAAGCATTAAAGCAACCAAGGTACAGTACATTTCATGAAACATCTGTATGAGGACATGTTTTAATTGCTCTCTTTCATACAGCCTAACTTAAATGTTCCCTTGTCTGTCCCACATCTTCCTGTATTCCAATCAATTTAGCTTTGTGGTTTGTTTGTTGGGAAATTGATCCTCGATTGCATTTATCTGAGGTAATAATTAAAGTTTGGGGTAGGTTTTGGGCCTGTGTGTAAGTCTGTAGGCTGCATTGTGTCTGTTTAGCATGGTTTGGGGTAGGATTACCCATGTTGAGCACATTCTGTTTGGCGAGGGTCAGATACAGAGTAACCCCGTCGTTGTAAGCTATCCCGTGACACCGCTGTGTTTTGTGTTATCTTTTAAATTTACAGGACATGAAGTTACATAAATTACAGCCAAACAATCAGAAGTTGAGTCATAGTTTCTAATTTTTCTGAGGAATTTCAAAATTGGAGTCTTATCTTCTTTATGTGGTAAAAAATGTCTTCACCTTGTCCATACAGGGGTTTAAATTGAATAGCGTCTATCTTAAAGATGTACACATTTTTTTTATCACACCTAAGTACATTGGTTTGTCATTCTACTCTTCCTTGCATACCTTAAATGGTACTAGCTATAAAGTCACATATGGTCAATTCTTTATAGATGTCATTGTAAAACATAAAAAGGGATCCTAAGGCCAGGTTCATAGATATACTGATATTTGTTGTGTGTAAATTAAAGCTTAAATTTATCTGAAATGAAATCCCATTTGAGGCTAAAATGAAACAGATTGCTCTCCATGAATGTCCTGACGCCAAGGGAGATATGCAAATGACTTCAAATCTTGATACTGAATGGGTTTTTGCATAGAAGATGATTGTTTTAATTAAGCATTGTCAGTCTTGAACTCTGATTTACTGACTCTCCATTGCTAAAAACCCTGGGAGGTTGTCACCATGAAGACAAGGAGCTCTTCGGTCAATGGAGTTCATTATAGTCCTCTCACCTCAAGTTGTTTTGGCATTCCCTGTTCAACCATTGCACGTCTCTTTGACACTTCTTTAATGGAAATGTTTTATTTACAAGTGATTATTCATAAAGACAATGGTTTAGTTTACCTTCTGTTGAAAAAAGACTTCCATTGTCCTCTGCCTCTGGTCCTTTGACCATTCTCTCTCTCTCTCTCTCTCTCTCTCTCTCTCTCTCTTTCATGGATTATTTTATAATTGGTATGAAATACTTGGATTAATAGGTCTTTATACATTCATTCTTGCAAGCACAGAGATGCATGGTTGGTTCTGTAATAGGAAATATTGATTTCTCTTTGAGTTTCTAGGAACTTCTTAATTTATATTATGTAATGAAATGGTGTCTGTTTCCTCATTAGTCTAAAGGATTTTGGTCTCCGTTGGACATCCCGTTTTATTCCAATATGGATCTTTTTTTACTAAATTGATGCAATACATGTACTTGCATTATAACTTTAAACACTTTTTTAGTCTGAACTGTTTGACTAAAGGTGATAAAAAAATTTAATGTATTTGGAAAGTTTTCTAAAACAAATGAGATACTTTTTGGAGATTGTGACTTAGTTGTAATATTGTTTTTAGCTTGTAACTGAAAGGTAGCTGCAGGTTCAAATTATGCAGTGTATGGTCATTGGATATTGTGTTGATCTATTCCAGGACATGGCACCAAAGATAGGTAACCGCAGGGATTTTACCAAAGACAGACATACTGGTGATTTCCTTATTTTACGTGAAACTTAATTCCGCGATTCAACTGTTTTTCACCAAATCGCTAGAATAATAAATCGCAAATGCCAATATTTTATCATACTTTCATGTAGTTTACAGATGTCCAAAAATTAATAGCGAGATTTTAAAATTCACGAGACGGGTTTCTTGCAATTTTACGCAAATATTAATTCCTCGCTTTTAATTAGGAATTTACAGTATGTCCCATCCATTGGGGGGTCACCACTGTGCACTTCTAGATTAAATTCTTCAAACGATAAACTGCATATAATTAGGGAAAAAAGAAAGACATTGCTTATGTATAAATGCTAGATGCTGTCAGGAAAATGGGCAGACTAAAAAAATTGTGGTCAATTGAGAGGAAACTGATTGATCGGGTATGCTTCCTGTCTGGTCATGTGTTTCAATTGTTTTGTTTCCGCTTCCTGCGAACTGACTATGGAGAGCATGTGGCCATTATCTATTTCCTCCAATCAAAGGCACTTGGACAGCAGTAGAAGAAAGATTCCCTATTTACAATGAATGATTGGTGAATTATTCCAATTTTTTTTCATTTTCTCACTATACCCAGCTAGAGGGAGAGGGATCCCATTTGTCAGTGCGTCTCATTAGGTTTAACTAGTTTCCATTAAATCTGTATTTTCTTTTGTTGTAAGACAATATTTGATGGAAATGGATTACAAAATAATTATTGAAAAAATGGAAACAAAGACAATTGAAGAAAAAAGATTGTCCATTGAAGTGTGAGATTGTCATTTGGCGAATGCTGTCACGATAATCGCAGCAACACAGGGCAGGCGTTGAGGGGACCAATGGCATCTCATCAGTCAAAAAGGAACCAGTTTACTGCTATCACAAAGCAGGCAAAACTGAATGATGGAGGACTGTAGAGGTCTCGTCTTGCGTCATTGTAATATTTTTTTCTTTTTTTTTTTTTATTTTAGTTGCATGGGGTGTAGATTTGACTTACCGGTATGTGATCGATAAAAATATTTTTTTTGGAAAAAATCTCAGCTCCCTATGGAGATGGATGTTGCAAATAGAAACAAGAAAAAATCAATTGATATTTAATTGATTACTAGCAGTGTAATTTCAATCTTTATAACTTGAGCACCACTGGAAATGAAATAAATGTAGGTGCTTAAAGGAAACAATTTTCTTGATTATTCTTCTAGCTTTCCTGAATGCCTCATTAGAGTTATTTGCATATCTGAACTATATAGTCCAATAGATGATTGAATTTCCTCCGTTTTGCCTGTTTATGGTGTAACCAATATTGATTGTCATGGGAACACAGCGTCCAGTCTGCGAAGGATAAAGTGCGGTCCTCTGTATGTAGGAGAATTGAGAACTAGAGACTTCTAACACTGTTTCATAATTGCCAATAAACTCAAAATTATTTATACAAGCTGGAATTAGCATCCTTTAGCGAAGGACATTTTTTCTTCTGGATGGGGCAGATTATTGAATTAACGCAGGTCTTTTGTGCACAGAAATAGCGTTAGTTTAAATAATTCAGACTATAGTGGGTCTCAATTGCAGTAGCTAATGAAATGTCTGGACGCTAATCCTCCAGCATTGAACATACCCTATGAAAATGCATTCAAATTCTTCTGTAAAGAGCTCTTGTTAAGATTAGATATCTCGAACAATAATTATTTCAGTTGTGAAAAAAAGGAAATTATTTTCCTAGTCAGATTTTCATTGTGAATTGAAATGAAAAATGTACTTATACTGCAGATTAAATTGCAGCGTCTCTTGTATATTTTATTAAGCACAATTTTTTTTAAATCTGATGCACAGAGAACCATTTCGATTGTTTTCATTGTATAGTAGAACCTGTTTATCTAGTGGCCTGAGTAATCCAGAGTTGTATAATATTGATGCAGAGATTATACTGGAGTCTTTTCTAGAATCTATGTGAAAGAAAGGAGATTTTGACTAACAGTTGTACATGTATTAATTAAGTTGGTGAATAAATGGTTATTAATTACATAAATACATAGAATGATAGTTTATTAAGTTTACCTAAATGAAAAAGAATGTGGTATAGTTTTCTTTTTTGTTCCTAATTGCTATTTTTTGAAATAGTCTTTGAATGTTCGACTAGAATTAATTAAGTGCCTTAATGACAACATGACTTACAAGTTATTGAACACCTCAACGCTCCAGAGTGTCCCTTGGGGATATCATGATAAATTGTAACGAGCAGATTAATTGTTTGTTCTTATTAATTAGTCAACATGGTGTCATATGAATACTATGGACACAGTGTTGCATCACTTGTTTTGTTTGGGACAGTGTTCTGTATTTTCGAGGGCCCAGGGTTGGGTAATTTGTGTGATGGATTGGGTTGGATATTGATTTTCACGGCACAGGTAATTGTTCGCCTTTGTTCAGGTAATTGTTCAATTCAGGTGCCCACTTTCCCAGAATTGAGCATTGTTTGATAGATTTCTAACATTAAATTTATTATCAAAGAGATGTCACAGGTCTTGCTTAATGAGCGCAGATAGAATCTGTTAATTTGTCTCAAGTTGCTGAAGAGAAACTTCAAACGGATTTCTAACACCCTCATTATTGACATTGTGTCCGAGTTAATAATCAATTTTTGGGTACCAATAGTTGGAAAAATATATTGCCTCGTATACCTGTCAACTTTTTTGAACAATTAATATCAATAATTAATATTTAGAGAGGAAAATATGTGACATAATAAATTTCTCTTTTAAACATTGTGGAAATGATGTCATTTAAAGGATACAAAATTATTACAATGTGTCAGTATCAATTTATAGCTTGGTGATTACAGATGCCGTTAATATCTTTTACCTCCAGATGGGAGGTGGAGAGTTTCATTATTTTTCCATAAATATGTAAAAAAAAAATTGTTTTAATGATTTAAACCAAATTTTAGGTTGAACTTCACCGACTAATTAACAAAGTTGAAAAAGTCTAATTAAAACCTAACTTTTTTTTTTATTCTATCTTTCATATATATATATATACATGTATTACACACGCAGGATATTAGGTTCTCGACAAACATAATGCACGAAAGCTTAAATATTGCTTTTTTACATTATTCGACCTGGGGATAGCAATGTTTTATCCATCGATTTACATTATACAATATTACTAGAGATGTGGCAGTAGTTAGGGTATTCGGTAAGATTTATAGGATAAGATTATGACTTGAGTGCATTGGCTCCAGAATTTTTTCTTCACTCTTCACCCACCTTTTTCTTGTGGCGACGCGTTTCAAACATTGCGTCACTGTCATATCTTGCTAAAAATGTATCACTCCTTCCTGTGTGAGCAATATGTACTGGTAATATATCTATCATGGTGATTAAAGATAAATAACTTGTCAATATGTGGCATTTATATCATAATTTGTAGGATTGTGCACAGAATTTGTTGCACTGTACAGATCTTTTAGCAACTTTTGATTACATCTGATAAAACGGAGAGAGGGAAGAAAAAAAGTAAGAAATTCTTCACTTCGGGGTTAAGTAGTAATGTACTGATAAGATCGGCAGGTGACACATTACTGTACCTGATGAATAATAGCATTTAGAATTGATGGTTATACATTCTGCAACACTTGGCTGAAGAATTCACAAATTAAATCCTTTTACTTGCAACACTTTCATTTTTAGTCTACAGTCTGTGTTTGTATTGGTTTAATGCAAACCAATTTAAGTTTGAGTGACTTTAAAGAAATACGGGGGATGAGATTTTGTTCGGTGACACAGTCTATGGGAGTGCGAAGTGCAAGTCTTGAGCCCCACACAAAAAGGTTTTTTATTAAAAAAAGCATGTACTGAATTCGTTTTCTTTAAAAAACGTGGGGCTGTTTGTGTAAAGGTTTAAATGTTAATTGTGGATACGATAGACAAGATGTGTTTTGCCTTGCGGATTGAAATTCTAATGTGTTCTATTGTAAAACCTTACACAAACACAGGCTTTGGTGGAAATTAAAGTTAAGGGAAGGGACTTTACTAACTTTTAGGAGGCGATCTGTCACAGTAATTCTAATGGTGTTAAGGAGATACCCATTAAAGTCTTATATGCAAGTAAGTTTTTTATTGTTTTAAAAGGAGTAAATTTTCTTCCAAATAATCTTGCTATTACCATTGATAACTTGAATCAAGTTTAAATTCTTGTCTTTAAATAAAACTTAATTAAGAAATTTATCGGAAAATTTTAAAGTCTACATAAACACTTGTTACAATGTAGAGTGACATTTTTATGATTCAATATGTATCAGCATATCTGGTAAGTAATAAAACTTTATTTTTGAAAATAAAGAGGCGATTCTAATGGAACAGCGAGTCTGTATGGAAAGTCTGAAGTCGGCAATGTTATTTGATTTTGTTTCGATGTACATACACCTAGCATAATGTAAAGCCATCAGCTGAAAGCCCGAACTCACGGGTAATGTCATTTTAGTTCCGAATATCCCCACAGAACAAACAGGTCTGCCAAAGTGGGTAAATATAATTCTATCTCCGAGCCACTGATGGGGACACAGTTACTGGCAGGATAATTTTACGATTTGTTTGCATCATCTGTGCGTTTGGGACTGTAGGACTTTGTAGAGTAGTAGATGATTACTGCTTGTGGGGCTGTAATGGTGGGTAAACATTGGCTTACAGAAGGTTGAAAGGCTAGTGTGGTTGATTATACAGCTAACAGTGTTGACTTTTCTGTGTTGAGTTTGTATTTGGAGTATTATGACATATTTTGTTTTATGGCTTCGTTTGAGCGATCGACTGATTTTGAACAAAATTGCATGTACAGTCCAAGCAAATTAGCTAGGAAAACAGGTCTGGATCTCTGTGCTGTGGGAATTTAGATTATAGTCGTACAATTAGGTAGGTACCTTAAAAGAAAAATTCTTTCTATGTAATTTATATTTTGTGTGTATGCTGTTAGTTATCATTGAGCCTCAGAGTGCCGCGGCCGTCCCTCGAAGGATGAACCTGCCTACCCTAATGCCTTTGATCATTGTGACATGTATATGAACATTCATTTCTCGTTGGCTTTTCAGCATATCTTTAAAAACCAT
Organism: Magallana angulata; assembly: GCF_025612915.1. Taxonomy (NCBI): domain Eukaryota; kingdom Metazoa; phylum Mollusca; class Bivalvia; order Ostreida; family Ostreidae; genus Magallana; species Magallana angulata. The sequence continues at coordinate 23,834,210 of NC_069117.1, read as the reverse complement.
ATCTTCTTTTTGAATTCACTTTGCATAAAGGAACACTTTCACTGATCGAGTTGCAAATGGTCTGAAGGAACCCTCTGATGTGCAATAATCTCGTACTTGTTACTTTCGCTGTTGAGCGAAGCTTTCTAAGTGTCTGTTGACACATGCTTTACAGCGCTATTTACCCAATGGAAACTCATTCCATTTGCAAGTTTTAATTGGAATTTGAACTGTTGTCTGATTAAAAAAGGTAAATATTTAAAAAACATGGCATGTATTTACACCAACAGATGCTGCTCTTTGCAGGGAATGATTTGTTAGCGCTGGATTCTAGCTCAGTGTTGACACAAACCAGTTCACACTGAGTCATTGGTTTCCCTATCTATAGTCAATATCCGATTGTGTGATTTCATATTTAGGGGTGTCCTGTGTGGGCTGTGAGGGTCCCCTATTGTTTTTCTGAGGGTTCTTATCAGTTCCTTACTCTATGACAAACACATTTTTGAGTGTAAGTGTAGTGTCATATCCTGGCTGGATGGGTCTGTTATCACTTTTGTGTGTCACCTGGTTTTTTTTACCTGTTCAAAAAATTGCTGTGTTACACAGGTGGCAACTGACTTGTTTATTACAGACTGAAACTGAATCTTTTATTGATACTATTGATTGTCCAATCTCCATTCTGGACTCTCAGCAGCATTAAAACAGCTGTCCAGTTTCCTTTGATCAAAGGTGTCCTGTTTACAAGTTTAGTGAACCAAAAGTAGACTTATCTGAGATTATAGTACCGGTAACTGGATGTAAGTATGTACACTTGATTTCATGATAAAAGATTAACTATCATATAATCATCTTAAATTTGCGAAGTTTACAAAATTAGAAAATAAAAGTATAAATTCTTTATAGACCTGTGTAAATCATAATGGATGTCAAGGTGATTTCTTATATCTATATGCTAAAAGGCTTCTTTGTTTAAAAGTTTTATTTGAAATGCTGAGCTCTCTTCCTCTTCAATGTTGTTATAACTTGTGTTTGAAATAAGAAAATACGATATGAATGAACATTGCAGATGTCAGTTCCTGTCACTGCATAGAACTGGATTACACAGCAATTAAAGCATATGAGCCAATCAATGAACAAAAAACTAATTTGATTGTTTTTTATTATATCACCTCCTCCCCCTGGGTTTCCTGTGGAGCCCTGTGGGGAACTGGTTTTAGGGATCACAAGTCTATTCAAACAATTAGCCAGTCTATTCACCTATCTAAGATCTACTGAATCAGGTGTTACAGACAGGTGTGATTTTTGTCATTATATTGTTAGATAGGTGTTAACAAACTCCTCTGTTGTCAAAGGCAGGGATTAAAATCAAAGGCTTTGTTTGCTCTATTTGTTAAACAATTAGCATTTATTTGTGCCACAAAAAATCTCCAAGCTTTGCATACCCCGTAGATCATACATGTTTTACTAACATTTAGACCTTAGGGTAAGGGTTTTTATTTTTTAGTCTGAAATGAATCTCAAGCCTTTAGATGGATTTTTGTGAGGGATATTAGATACTTTGTTAGTGGTATGTATGAATATAGTTAAAACTTTTGTTTGTGCACATACTAGCATTGAAATGTTCTGGAGAAAATTCATGATGGGTATAAAGTTGTGTTGCTTTAATTAATACATGTACTACAAGTAATTTTAACCATATGAGCAATGCTACCATTTCTCTGTCACACACATGCTTTTCAGCATTTATCTCTTGTTCATCAAACTGTGATAAGAGTTTGTAACCCCCAACAATGGAGAGGTTGGTTAATGAGTGCTAATTACCCCTCATAAAAGAATGAAAATGTCAAAAAGTAAAGTTTTATGAGGTGTTGGCATTGCAAACCAGAGATATGACTGATAGAATTGGGTTTGCCGGCTAAGGAAAGGAGTGGGGGGGCCAAATTATCACAGGTAAAAACCTATCTACCTGAGTGATCTGGGTGCAATCTGTGGCAGACCGCTGAGCACATTCCCAAAACATGTTACATATTACTCGGAGGGGACCCCTTTATTTGTGCTTATTGGAGGCATTTACCAGTGCCGTAAAAAGATAATTGCTATGTTTAAGTGAACATTTGTGTAATATGAAATTCTCTTGGTTTTTTGTATATGAGGAAAAGGAGAGATAGAAAGTGTTATTACTCTGGATTTAGCTGCCATTGGGTTCCTTTGTTAAGCTCTATAACAATACCACATGATGGCAATTACATCCACTCAATTTTCTTCTCACAAAACTTGGTTACAAGATGTTATCAATGTTTCATCTCCAATTCAAAATCAGCTGACCAAAAACTTGAAAAATCACCTCCATGAGAATTTAATACCTTTTTCCACACAAAATATGGGTCTTTGATACCGAGAGTTAAAGGATATTTTTATGCATGGACGGAGCGACTGAGTTGATGTAAAGATAGCAGCCAGTTGTGTCTTTTACCTCGGGGGACCAAACTCCGCTATAACGAGGTATAGGATTTACTGAGATTTTTGGGGGTAAGAGCTTCAGAACAGGTGGCCCATGGCTTTGACTTGGTCCCTTTGATGAAGGTTATTGTTTGATATTGTTGACACACTTATTTATGACTGCATGTTGTGGTCTCACATCAGTGCCCACTGGTCATACATCGTTCGTTGTCAGGACAGGTGAGAAGTGATACCTGGCTCAGGTGTTGGCTTTATTATGATTCCCAAAGGTGAATTATGATATCTGACCTAGCAGGATCAATGGCTTTTGATTGAACCTTGTTTTTCTTGATATTTGATACCATAAGGGAAACATTTTTTGGAATAAAAGCCAAGGTAAATACTGGGTATTTCTGTCATAATTCAATATTCTCATTGTGAAATGATATGCAGCCAATTACCTTGAAATCTAATGTCAATAATATTTAACTTTTTTTGGGTTGGTGGGATGATTGATGGGTAATTTATAATTATTGATTTATTAATCTGACTGCATGGATATACTGAGATATATGATACATTCATTGCAGTAGCAGAATGCACAGAAATAGCTAGGATATATTGTTTGCAAATCATGCAATTTAATTTGGAAGGAGGTGTAATTGTATTGTGTATAAGCTAAGTAGAACAAACTTTTAATTTTGCTGTATTGGATACATAAGCCTGTTCTGTGATGAATTGGACCGACTTCATTATAGACCTATACTGTGGTCCCTATGTGTTGGTTTAGGACATACAGGAGATTGATTTTCGTCGGCAGTTGATGGATGTTGGCATAGTTCTGTTTTAATGCACTTCCTGCGAGAAATCCTGGGGGTCACCCTCTCCATTGTATAGGAGTCTGTAACTCAAACACAGACCAATTCCACCATATTGATTCTGATAACTCATCGTAATTATCAGTAAATACTACAGAAAAGGTTTATGGAAGATAAAAGGGTATTTTTCAAATATTATTTGATAAAGGAATAGCTATGGATATCATTATTAAGCTGTAAATGGTATGGATTTTATGACAGTTTTATTAGGAAAGCTCACCGATTGCTGTTTTATATCCACATATACTCCTATTAATTTCCTACAAATTGGCATGGAAGCTGGCATCAATATAGATACAGAAATTAATTATCAAACTTAATGTGACATTGAGAAATATCACACTTTTTGAAGTGTTAAAAAACCAAGGTATGTTGAATCGCATTTTTAGTTTCATGGATTTGGGGGGAAAAAATCGGATCATGATTTACCACATACGTTTTTCAAAACATGGATGCTTTATAATTCAATCAAATATTTTATTGTTTTGGGAAAGGGAAGTAACTTCTATGGTTTAGCCTAATGATGCTCGAAATTGTACTGATACATGTATTAACACTTGACTGAAAACAAAACTGTGGAGTGCCAATTTGTTTGTGCCTTTTAATGTGGTAATCTGTACAACAGGAGTTAATGAGGTGCTTCCAATGGTTCAAGCATACCAATGGCCCCCATTAAATTCAGTGTCAATATCAAACTGTATCTCCACTCAATACAACATGTAGAAGCGGTCAGCTCAGGTCAGATTTGCGGTATGTAGACTAGTATTGATTGTGGGGATCTGAGGCTTTTGGATGGATTGACCTGAAATGACCGCTTGACGACATCAGGAAATTGTTTCATTATCCTCCTCAGGTAGACTGCCAAATCATTATCACATGGAATAAATTACTGGAGCATGCAGCCATTGCTGCCTGTGAATAAATTGGACAGGCAGTGAGATTTATTTTTGGATGGAACCTTTTCAGAGAAATGATTTTAATGAGGAGAACTCAGAAATGACCATCTTAAGCCGAGCAGCTGAGATACACAGTTAGATTATCTCCCCTGGTCAATATTTGGACAAATGACTGACAATTACCATTATTTTGTGTGCATGATCGTTATTTTGTATCAGACTGGTGTTTATTTATTCAGTTGGTTTCATGGTCTATCTGCTCCGCTGCATGTTATCATATAACTATATAATTATTGCAGTAGCAGACTTTGACAATAAAACTGCATGCAGTTTTTAGCAAAATTATTATTCAATCTGAGTCTGATGAGTTATACTTTGTTTGCCTGTTATTATTTACAGCAGCAGAAGTTATGCTGTTGATTAAAACTTTGATCAATGAACGCAGAAAGTCATTCCAGTTCAGATAATCTCTTCCCATTGTCACACTGCCTCCAAGTTCTTGAGAAAGGAGTGTGTTGGTCATTTGTGTAAACAGAAGAGTACCACAATGTTTATTTTTAAATGTTAAGCAGTGGGAGAATGAAAGAAAATGCTGCAAAGGTTTTTTGTGTCTTTTCCGGTCATTGAGTTTGTTTATGGGAGAATTTTCCTTTCATTCCGAATACTGGCAAATAGGTGAGCTAACCTGCCGTAATGGTGTCAATTATGTGAACAATTTAAGTAAACAAACAGACAAACAAACATCGCGGACAAGAACAAATAGGAATTACATGAAGTTTGGTTATACTGATAAAAAGAAATTTCATACAGTATCTCATACCTCTAATAGCACACATGGTATTTGAAAAATTCTCTATGAAGAGTGTATATCTATATATATATATATTATATGAGCTCCAAACTTGTGTGAAATCCCTGATGCAAGGGAAATGTGCAGTCGATGATGTATTATTCATAGAAGAGTCTGTTTCTGCTGTTGTTCAACTTTTATACGTTAGACTTCTACTATCATGATAGACAGGAGTTGAGTTCACAGGACGCGCATTCAATACAAGTCGGTGTACAGTCAATACCATGCTTGTTGATCTATTAAAGGATGAGAGGGTAAAGCCGAGCGACGAGCATCCTCGCAACACATCGTAACAATAAACTTGTCTGATTTATATTCAATCTTTTTTACTCATTTTTTATTTTACTTCAGGTTTAAAAGAGAATAAATTAGTGACTTCTTACACCTGTATCGAGTGAACTTGCTTTATCTGGACTCTGGACAAATGACTTTATTCGTGGAGTGTTACTTATAAATGTTGTTAAGAGGATATTTAACTGACCGGTATAAGGATAATTCATCTACCTGGTACTTTTTTCCTGTGGATACCTGCAAGAACCATAGGTAAGAAGCTTGCACTTACTTTGTTAAGTTTTCAGCTTTCTCCTTTCATATGCACTAGAAGATTTGGATATTGATAAAAGATTAAAAACACACTTTGATTAAGCAGTTTATAATGGGGAATTTTCTTATGGATTACACAACACTTAAAAGAGAAAAATTGAAAATGAGCAGATGAACAATACCATGAAATGTTGGAAATAAGATGGTCTTTATGATAATGGATTATAATCTGTATCTGGCTGAGATATTAACACAACGTTGTCTGCAAAAAAAAGCCATATTGATTGAAAATAAAAGCCTAAAGTTTTAATACTGATTTATGAATAAAAAATATATTGGATGAAAAAAACAAAAAAATCTAAAAGCATATAATTTTGACTGCAGAGTTATTTAAACAGTACTTTCCTTTGCGTTATATTTTGAATTTGATTTATCAATTTACCGTAAATGATTGATGATTTTTTTTATATATATTTGAATTTTTTTTTCAAAAACCAAGATAATGAAATTTTGTACTTTAATCAAGCTTTGATACATCCATTCATTTATGGTTTTTTGAGCATTCACTCCTGTTAGTATGTACAAATTGATTTTGTGATTAAATAACAAAGCACTGTGGAACAAATATCAGCCCTATTATAAGGAAAGCCAATCACGAGCTTCATCCATTATGGAGATTTCTCCTTCAGGAATCCCCTAGGAGACACATTGGACGATTATTTTTTTTACTTTGTTTCTATTGTCATTGACTATGGAGTGCAGGGACAAGAAAGATTGGGGTTTATTAAAAATTAATACCAGCATGTAAAAGCAGTCACAATTTATGTAATGTACCATGGCAGACCACTGAAATATTGATAAGTATAGTTGGAGGGTCTCCTTTATTAAGTATACTAGCCTCTTTTCTATGGCTGATTGCAACGGCAGAATATCAATGAATGGAGAAATTAACAATTATTGTTTTAGATCATGTTGACTTTGGAATAATTAAGGCACATGAAAGTGGTATAGAAACAAAATACATGTTCCCAGTGCATGCTAGATGCTGCAAACGTAGTGCAGTCTGACTTTGATCATTTGAACACTGCGACGTAAGAAATAAATAATAGGGATTGTGAATAAATTGATTAGTGACTCTTGCTCTTTGTTAAAGCAAAAGTTTTTGGTTTATCTGCGCGAGGACTTGCATGTAAAAGAGAATAAAAGAGAATGTATCTCACCGAACATTGCATGACTGACTTCCTTTTCCTGGAAGCTCGTGTCAGCTGCAAATTGATTGAATGAATTTACTCTAGCAGATATTTTATTAAAACGATTTACAACTCGGAGGGGAAAAGATCTTGGGAATTTCTGAGTTTGCTGAGAGAAAAGGAAAGAAAAAGGGAGTTCTCTTATTCTCTGACATGACCTGTTCAATATTTCTTGTTTAACTTGGAAGTCCATTGAAAGATTATTGTTTGTCAAAACAGTAGATTTCAAAATAGAGAAGACAGCAGCATTTGATGGAGAGAGAGAGAGAGAGAGAGAGAGAGAGAGAGAGAGAGAGAGAGAGAGAGAGAGAGAGAGAGAGAGAATGTGGAATTTCTTGAGGTCCCCTTGAGTATCATGATTGAGAAACACAGCATACTTGAGTGCAATGAAAAGCCGGTTTTCTTTAGGACTGTGATGCTAATGTTTTGCATATTAAGACTTGATCCACTGCCTATTGTTTCATTGATTTTCCTTAAACATGCCGGAATTCATCTCTTGGGACTTGCTGGAATATTATATTTTGTAAGTCTGCTTTTTAATGCAAGAATGAAATCTAGGCACTTGATTTGGAAGATAAATAAAGATGCTATTGACATTTCCATAGAAACTTGGTTTTCGCTTGCTTGAATTAAGTACTAAGTCTTTGGGTACAGGAAAATATTTCCCTTTTATTTAATTTTTTTGGATTAGCTAAAAAATACTCTTTGAATGAAAGTGGAAGTAAGTTAAAGTAACTTTTTTAAACCAGAGAAAGGTTTTAACATATTCAATTTATAATTTGCCTTTTGATGTTTTAAAAATTAACTAGGCCTAAACTTTGATGTTGCAATAAATTGGGAAAAATTTAGTATAAATGTATAAATAATCTCAGCATATAATTCATATCTTTTGCAGAATTTTATGAGTCACATCAAAAAGGGACCAATTACAAAGCATTTTATCACATCTTGTCTTAGTTAAGTGTACATGTCTTATAAGCCAGAGAAAAATTTAGAAGATCAGACTGATTTCAGCAGCAAAAAAACATTGTAAGCAAGATAAAGTTTCTTTTGTAGAATGACAGCATTGGTGTGCCCTATGTTATTCACAACTTTCAAGTTTCCATATGTCTGGTTGTTTTGTCCACAGAGCTCATGTAGATGGCATATCTCTCCCCCATTACTCCTGTTTCATTCCAGCTGTGAGTCAGTTTCTGGGGTGATAAGAACACCAGTGACAGACTTGGGATCTCCCCGGGGCTTGTTGATACTGGGAGAATGGCCCAGTAAGCTTCCTCGCTATCTCTGCAGTATTTATGTCACCTTTCCCTCAGGAATTCCCATTTACCTCCCTGCCAAATGCCAGCCCAAGGTCTTTATCTTTGCTGAGGGGCCTAACTGAAATTACTCCTGTTAATTGGAGTAATATATAAGTGCCAATATATATGTCAATAACAATGTGTCCTATCCGATTGCAAACAGGTAAAAACAACAGAGGTCATGAACTTTGACATAAACTCAAGGACACACCTTGGGCCTCACCACCCAGCTATATTATATGTTGTCAGAGGAAAATCAGTGCTCTATAGAGGTTAGAATTCCCCTAAATCAGCTTGGAGTCTAGGGAATTAATCTAAAATTCGAAGAAAAAAAAATGTTATTTTAGATATGCCAAGTTTATGTTGCAGTCACATTAAATCTCAGGTCTGTGGCATGAAATTGCAGCTTGGTAAGAAAGTTTGGTGATAATATGTTTACTTCAGTCTCAGTTTATGAGACATGTGTATGGCTGTGCCATTCTCTTTCTTGCTGTTCCATGTTTGAGACCCTCAGTCGCAGAATGTTGAAGGGGGCTGGCAGTTATGTGGGAATCACACAACTTGGGGTCTCACAAAGAAACAGCTGGCGTACTTGTTTATAGTTTAGCACTTTTGTTTTTTCACCTGGGTTTTGTTTCTGATAATTGCAATGGAATTGTCTTGATTGCGTAATTGCAGAGCAAAGAATTTCCGCAAAATTTTGCAGCTTTTTGGCTAAAAATGTTAGCAATTGAAAGAATTATAAATAAATCATATTATTACATAAAAATAAGGAAGTCATTAAAAAAAGCTAAAAGATAATATTTCCTTTCTGACATAAATTTCTGAAAGTAAACGGAATATCTTTGTCAGCTTCAATATCCATGTACTTAATTATCATATATTGATGAACCATATGTGCATGTAGTTATTTTGGCCGACATGTAGCTTGGAAAATCTTGTGAATTTCCTTTTAAATGATTATTTTAAATACTTTTAAGGGGGATTTTAAGTTAAGCATTAACATTATGACTTCATGAAAATAGGAGCACTTTCAAATCATACTATCATAAGGGAAATTACTGCAGTGTTCAATGTTTAACTTATATTTAATGCTATGGTCCTATTTGCTGAAATTAAAGGAATTTGTTTTTTGTGAATTTGCTTACGTTGCAGTTGGTGAAATCAGCAGGAGTCCTCAAAGTTGCATGCATATTAATTCTGCTTTTCATAAAATGGTTGCTTAAAAATGATGAACCGCTTCCTCTTGAAGGAGAAACAATCTGTCTGAGAAGAAACAAAGTCCATCAATTTGTATTAGTGATTCCCTGGGTAATTGGTCCCTCTCCATTTAATGGGGAATGCAGTGTGCTGCAGGGAGCCTGGCATGCTGCATTAGAGGGGGGCCAAGTCCTGATGCATATTATCATTTAATCATAATAACTATGTGCCGTAATGTCTGGTTCTTTAGTGGGCAATTGTTATTTATTGGCAAACCTAAATGGGACACAAGAAATGAAAATGTCACCAACTCCACTACCTAAATTAGGGAGACATGGAAATGGGCGAATATGAGTCTTTTATAAAGAGACTTCGAAATGATGGTAATTACAGCTATCAAAACGTCAGTGATTTTAACTGACGATAATAAATAAAAAACACGATTTAAATACATGTTCTCATTGTAAAGGGAAATGATTGAGACAGTGTTATGGCTTTGATGTAATATCTATGTGAAGTTATCTATTGCTAAATCATGTCGTGAGATAAATGCTCCCCCCATGTGGCTTGCCTTTAAGACACACTCCCTCTGCAGGGGTCAAGGGTCACAAATGTGTTGCACTAAGTTGATTGGCTGTTTTTGTTTATCACTTCTTGGAGGACCTGCAGCTGAGAAATATTTGTTAATGGGGGAAACTATTCTGATAGTCTGTTACTCAGGGAGTATTATATAATTTGTACTGGAGCAAGTTTGTTGTGATAGCACATGGCGAATTAGGCATTGTACTTTCAACTGGATAAAACTTCGAAAACATGAGTTCCAAGTGTGAATGAACAATACAGTGTGCTTCTATATCCGATGCTGCATGGGTAAGCAGTCTTGATATAAAACATCACTCTAAACTTGTTATTCGATACTGATGTTAATAATGTGAAGATACAAAATTAAACTTCAAAGGTGTCTATTTAAAAAAATTCTTATAATATATATTTTTTAATTTTCATTTTTTCTGAGATTTTTTATTAAAAACTCAGATTGACTTTATCTGTGTCAATAACGGTAATCATCCTGCATGGAAAAAGGTATTCGTTAAATGGAATTTTTGGCATCAAGTTTCCTGTATGTCAGACAGGTTATCGTTTCATGAAGTTCGCAAGGTTTAAAACTTTATCTGGAGAAGGCTAGAAAATCCAATTATTAAATCCAATAAAGTTTCTTGTGGTGTAACAATGCAATATGGAGAGTCCCGCCACTAGAAAGGTCATCAACGGCCTGACTTTATTTCCATACACAGTAACTCTATTATTTGGAGTCTTTCAGAGACAGTTTAGAAGATAATTGAATTTCTTTTCATAAAATGTCATATTCATTGCTCAGTCAATTGAGAAAAAACATTAACTTTTGATGACTGTTGTGAACTCTAAGCTTTCGCTAGCAGGGAAGTGTTTAGAGACTGCGGCAGGTTCTTTTTATTGGTGCCCTGTTGGGCAGTAAAACTGGTGCCCCTGTGCAGTGGTCAGCAAGCTAATCAGCCTGATCCTTGCTTTATGGTCCTATGGAGGATTGCCTGGAAAAGATTACTGATTGAATTACTGAATTAAAATGCAGAGAGGAGAACAGGTGCCCCAGTCATGGGGAAGTGGCCAGACATAAAAATGTCATAAAACAGACTGACCGAGACCCAGTTCCCTAAATCAGGCAGATACTGAGCACTTTACTAAATCTAGCTGATACTGACCAGTCTAGGTCTGCAAGGAACCTCACTAAATCAACCCCGAGCCTGCCTCTTATCAGACAGACTGGACCAGAATTTCCTCTGATTGCCGACCATTAAATCATTTAGCTGACAGCTGTTGATTTTCTTTGCTTCAAAAAGTTCAATGATGTGGAATTATACCAATACTATCCTGTGCATCGAAATAGCTATAGACTTCTTTGTAATGTCAACAAGTGATTTGCTGAATTAACCTGTGCTTGACATGGAATGTAAACCAGGGCTGGTATCTAATAGCTTCAAAGAATGCCAGCCGAACACTCTCTTTTGATCGTAGGTGAGGCATGTTACACCTCTTGTTTGTGTAATAGTTGAACTATCCCAATATACCCTGTCTGTGTAAATATACATCTAATGGAAACCAGTCCTCCAATTAGGGTTGTCTGGTCAGTGTTATATATATACACATAGAGGTTTAGTTTTATCATCACTGAAAATTAAGGTGCTTAACCTATGTAACAAATGAGAATAGAATATTTAGTTGCTCTTAGTAAAATACATTTCACAATAAAATTGCCAAGTTTTTGCTGCATTACTGGAGGTCCAAGGAGTAAAATTACTAATTAGCACAACAAGTTGTAGTGAGGGCAGTTAATGCCAGCTTCAGTAATGATTCGTTGCTGATTTAACAAGATATTTTTTATCATCTTCAACTATCAGATCATGATAAGGCTTCACTTAAAACAAAATATAAAAATTGGCCTCAGCACGTGCGATTCATTGAAGTATGTACGTGTATCACTTCTTATGTATACTTGCATAATTAATCACACTCTCAATGTTTAAACCGAAGAGCCAAGAAACCCTTAACAACTGTACAGACACAAAAAAAGATGTTTATAATTCAGAGTCTGAAATTCAGACAGGAGCAATACAGATGTTCCTCAGGATTCAGAAGAATTCAACCTGACCCAGAATTTAAGAATTCATATGTATCTCTGACAGGTGCATGTAAGGGTACTATGTGAATTGGTCGAAAGTTTTCATGATGCCATAAACCAATATCTTCATTACCAAAGAAATTGATATAATTTAGTAAATATGATTCCCGGATTTACAGGCCAATTTTTAATAGAACCTTTTAGCTTTATCAGTGTGCCAACAAATTGCACTACAAACAGAAGATGTGCACTGTAAGGCATTACCAGAAAAATTGTCTTATTCTGTGCCAGCTATATGACAGAATATGGGTTCATATATGAAAGGATAAAAATAGTTTGAGAATTAGCTACTAAAATTGTGCTTAGAGAGAGAGAGAGAGAGAGAGAGAGAGAGAGAGAGAGAGAGAGAGATATTCTCCATCTAGGTTTATATTCCTGTCTCATTATTTCAAACACATTTTTTTTAATATTACAGAAATAAAGATTTTTCTGCCTGACTCCAATAGCACAAAGATTGCTAGTGGACAACCTGATATAATAATGGTATTGAAATGTTCTGCTTTGTAAAATTATATTATAGTTGCTTATCAAGAATTGTGTGGAATAGAATTACTCCCTTGGCAGAAATATACAATGCATGTATTTCTACATCTTTGATGAAATCTTCTTAGATTGAATTTCAAAGAAGGATTTGGTGAAATGTTTGATTGTTTTCCATTGGACCATATAGGTTTGGGAGTAGGGAGTTGATTTCCTATGGATATTAGCCGGTCACAGTGAGCGGTTTGTCAAAGATTTCTTGTTTTACAGAGAGCATGATTGAGTATGCTTCACTGTGAAGAGAGATGATAAAAAAATGATGACAGTTCCTAGATTTGTGATGTTTGTATTTAATTACAGAGAACAGGTATCTCTGGAGGGCAATGTTACAGACCAAAAGCAGATTGGAAATCAATAGTTAGGGTGAAACATTACATTAATTAAATATCCACTCTCCAATATCACTCTATCAATATTGTACCAAGTTTGGGACCATCATCTGGTCTTGAGTTTCCCACCATAAACCATTGGTCAGTTGGTAAGAATCTGTTTACACTTTTCAAAATTTTGACCATTAAGTCTTCATCTCAAATGTTGGTACAATACTAGGGCATAAAGTGTAATGACCTGCAGATGTCAAGGGATTGGAGTTAGAAAGTTTACAGTGTTTTAAAAGATCTGATGAAAATGAATTGCTGGTTAATGAAATCTTGTTTAGAGTAGCTCCAAATATTTATTTTGAGTGCCGAGGGTAATGACTCTGACACAGAACAGTTTGTTGACTGTCTTGTAAACACTGCTCACAAACTCCGGAGACATTTTGGATACTTATCAATCATTTCCTTCACCTGACCAAAATCTAGTGATATCAGTTTGATGCTCTGCCCCATCCAGCAGTGTTTGTATGGGAACTTAGGGAGCACTTGGCTCGGAGGACGGTGGGTTCTGCTTCTACTGATGACCCCAGGGTTACACGGATTGCTAAGTCTCCTGCTATTGTTTATGTGAGTTCAGCATGCTTTCTCCCCATGTCATCTGGACAGGATCCAATTTGTCAGTAATAAAAAAATAACTCATTTTTCTTTCCATTGAAAAATGCGTACAGAGACCTGGATTTCACTGCAGTAATGATACGCTGTATCTAACTCCATCACTCACAAAAACTCAGAGGTGTAGGATTTTGAACTGTGTTTCTGTGAAATGTTTTATGGAGACTTTTTATTTGGGAATTTGAAGAAAATTATTATGTCTCGTGTTACTAAGAACAATTTCTTCCTTGTGCAACTCTTAGCTTGAGATCATAACAGTGCCCAAGTGCTTTTTGCATGTTTGTGAGAATTTTAAATATCTTTCACCCCAAGTGTTGTTTTTCTTGAAGTTAAGACTTTTTACAAGGACTTGAGTGGAAAACAAGATGGATTGGAAATGATTTTGTTATGAGTCCTTGAATTTCAACAATTCAAACATGGGAATCTAAACAAATTATTAAGGTAAGGATCAGATTGAGTACTTTTTAAAAAGAAATATTAGATTTACAATTGCTTGTGATTTAAAATGTTCTGTAGTGTTCTACTTTACACAATAAGTGTAAAAAACAGTATTCCAAGTGTAAATCAAGAGTTTTTTGTATGTTAGTTAGAGGAGCAGAACCATTGCACCATGTAAGATAAGTTAATTTGAAACCTATCTGTTTGCTTAGCCTGTGTCAATCTTTGACATTTCATGAAATCTTGTCTAATCTGGGATGCTGTTTGGGTCTGCCATGGACAAATTATCTAACAATAAAGGTTAGTGAGGCAAATTTTAGAGTAACCCAGATACCATGTAAATGGTTTATATTACTATCATTGGTTTCTCTCTCTGCTCTTCTCTCATTCTCTCCTGGATAAGATAGGATTACCCATGTCAAGTATTTCTCAGGGAAAGAAGGAGAAATTGTAGCTGTCAGGTAGTAAGAAATGATACAGAATATCTGTAATTCTGGGTAAGGATCAGCATGGTATCAGGGATGTGGTAGAGGCATCTTCTGTTCCTAACAGCTGGGTCTCAAGTCATCTCACTGAGATTGGCTGTAATCAGCCCACTAATGACTAAATCACATGGTAGATATATATACCAGGTAGCGGTTTAGATGGAAAAAATGGAGTTTTTGTTATAGGGTCGGACTGACATACTTTTCTCTAAGTGGCGAGACAAGCATTTATTTAAGAAATGAGGAGAGAAACCATATTTCCAGGGATCCCTATAGCTTTATGTGCATAATGTTTATCCGAGATGTATTGATAGCAGTTAAAAGGTGAAACATGGCAGAATTTTTCGGAACATAAATCCTCCGCAATTGTCAGACCTAGCAGGCAGTGGGTGTCTGATTTCATGGCAAGGAAAAAAACAATGGTAACAATCTAGCATTTAATCAGATATAATTGTGATCCTGGAATTTTACTGCCAGGGATCTCTCTCTGAGAGTTGCCAGCACTTTTGGGAAGAGATATGGTTTATGCATTGGGTTTGTTGGAACATGGCTCTCTGTCATCAAAAGCAATAGTTTTGCATTAGGGATTCAGTAAACCCAGATGCGTTGAGGATGGTCCCTGATGATGGAGGAATTGTATCCCATTATCACCTCTCTCCCTCCCAAGTACTTTCACTCCTATCATCTGCTCTATCCAAAACATTTGGTTGTGACGGAAATCCCCAGCTCTCAGCATGCTTAGTACATGTATTAGTCTATAGAGCCAACAGCAATGCTTGAAATTACTGTAGCTTGCATCATTATTTTAGAAATAAAATTAAGCTTGTATTTTCCTGTTGAAATAGATAAATATTATCAAGTGCTCTCAAATGCAGTGAAACCTAAAATAAAATGACAAAGAATGGTAAATGGCTGTAAATGAGGCGTCTTTGGTAACAAAGATTGTTCCATTTTGTAGCAGCTTAACTGCGGCCCATTGATTTCAGAGCTCATTAAACCAGAATATAGGTATCATACTGAAGCTCAATGGAAGCAGGTTCTCCTTGTGGAAACAAGAGAATGTCTCAGATTCAGGCAACCAGTGTTCATCCAAGATCTATAGCTGCCAGTGTATTTCAAGTTCTTTCTGTTGCTGGCAGTGTATAATCTCTAAGACGCATAATAGTTCATTATCTGAGGAAAAATTTGTTAGATTTTTTAGATTTTCATGGTATTGAATTAAGAATTGTTTTTATGAAGGATGCATAATATCCTGCCTTTGCTATTTACAACCTGGAGTCTGATCTTGTTATCACAAACTTCAAACAAGTTAACTTTATCAAAAATAACCATGTTATATATCTTTCAAAAGGGTTTGGTCAGTACAACATGGCAAAATGTGCAGCATGTTATGTTTACATCATTTTAATCATTTTATGGTTCCCTTTATCTATATATCTATTATCCTTGATCTGTAGTTATTCATATTTTGAGTTTTCCTGAATTCATATGTTCAAAAGAATAGGATGTACATCAGTTGATGGATCTCAGTTTTGTGTGCACCCAGTCAGTTTGCCCCTTGCTCCTGTCATGTACAATCCTTGTCATCAGCAACTGCATCAGTGACTTGTGTGGCGACTCATGTGTGGAGATGGCTATCTTGGCACCACAAGGAGGCCAACATCTTCCTGACAAGACCCCATGCCCCACCATGAAAATTTGATAATGCTGGCCATTTATTGTTTTGCTGTTTTTTGGAATTGGAGGAGGGATGCATGTTCTGTTTGGGCTTGTTCAATATATCTGTCAAAATTTAAATTTGAATGCTATTAAAAGTACAGATAGAAAAACATGCACATAAATACGCAGATTAAAGACAGTAATTCAAAAAAAAAATTGTAAAGAAGTTATTTTTAGACCTTATGTCTGTTATGTTCTCCTATTGTCATGGATTGTGTAATTGAGACAGAACCCACTGAATATTTTGTTGAAGTGGAATTTTGAGAAGAATTTCCCCTGAGAAAGTTCTTCACTACAAAGTGAAGTACACACATTAATAGACAATTCATCTACAAGTCTGATGCTGCCTCTCCACACCAGGGAACAAATAGGGAATCTGAAAAGATAAGTAAGTGAATTGGCCGGCAGCATTGATTTTTTGTCTCTCTCTCTCTCTCTCTCTCTCCTCTCTCCGTTGTGAGATTGGTTGTGAAGAATTTGATGTTCTTCATCTCAGAAATAAGACAGAACTATGACAAGCATAGCATACAAAAAACAGACAAAGTGATGGGAAACAAAAAAAAAGCAAATAACATTTCTCTGTATCAGGCCCTGGAACAGCATTTGCACATTTTGTCTGGCAAACCTCTACAGTTTATGATGGACAGTGATGAAAATGAAGTCTGATCGAATCCCTGAGTGTTGCAGGGAATTGTTCTAAGCTCTCTCTAAAATTATTATCCTCCTGTGGTAATTTGAACAGAAGAGGGAAATGATTGACTGTTGAATGTCAAACACGGGGTCCCATGGGAAAGCTGATGTTACCAAAACCAGAATTCATTGGACACCATTCAAATGTCCACTTTTAAGTGATGGGATGTCTCAGGGGTTTTGATTGGTCAATAATTTGTCACATTGAGTTAGCAAGCAGCTTGTAGAGTCATGTAGTCCATGTTGAAAGTTTGATAAATCATTACCCTAGCAGTTGATGCAAAGTTTAGCAGTTTTAACCAGAACAAAGTTACTATTCTTGGAGAAAAAGCAGACATTCATGAGATAAATATCAAGTAAAGAGCAATATTTACAAACATCTTGTATGTTTTCACCATCAGTGTATGTCTAGCCATTTATCATATGCTTGTTTTCATAACATGTATATTAATGATACTATTCCAGCCCTTTTCATCTCTCATCCCTTTCCATGTATATACATGTCTTGAGGGGCTGTAATATCCTGGACCAATCTAAACTGTCAGAGGATTCAGAGACATTGGCTCACTTAATGACCCTAGATATACTCCAGATGGACAGTCAAGATCATAAGAGAACCCTGTATGAAACTTCACCTGAATTATAAACAAGGAAGAAATGTTTCCCCCATTAATAATTAATACAGAGCTGGTTTTGTTAATCAGAGCCTGGCTGGCATTTGCAGGGTTTGTTCATTGGAGGGTGGGACAGAGCCACACACACTCAGTGGACTGTAATCTGACTGTAATCGTTTGATGAGGACTGTTTATTAGGGGATGTGTCAGAGTTAATTAATTACTATGTTGATATGGTCCCTGGACGGGGGACACTGTGAGACTGTGTGCATGTAAGTGATGTGAAATCCTGACACAGGTCTAAGTATTTTTGTTGTTAGACTATTTATGATTCGATTCTTTTAAGAATGCATGTATTAATGTAATTTGAGAGAGAGAAAGAGAGAGAGAGAGAGAATAAACTTAAAAAGGCATCTGTAAAAATGGCAAAATCACTGGAATACTGTTGTATTTTATTAGAATCTCCTGGGATTATTAGAAGGCAAAGAGAGATCGTATTTCATATAATCTGTGTAGGTATTGATTTGGTCAGTTGTGGAGCTCGGTAAATTGGTCCTCTTTTTTATTTCCTCCCCGCGATTTTTTGCCATATAGCAAAAATGCCTACATTGAGAAATGGCTATCTGATATGATGTTCTATTTTGGTGGTGTAATGGAGTCGTAAGTAAATGACCAAAAGTGGTTAGCTGTTTGTTGAAATTGTTAACTGTAGACCAGGATAGGAAAGGCAATAGGCTGATGGTAACAGTAATCAATTAAAGTAATGAATTTGTACTTCAGTCCTCAATCAAGGATCTGTAGAATTCCGGTCACAGAAGGAAAAAACAACAAAATGCTTGACTAGATGTGATGTTTGCTGAGGATATTGGGGCATTAGTTATCTGTTATTCATTGCAGTTTGATTTGAATTTTATTGCTCAAGCTTTGTTAGATAACCACTGTTCGGACTCTTATCGGCACACAGCTATCTGTAAATCTGCACTTTTCACCTTAGAAGAGCAGAGTTTTGGAAATGTGTAGCAGACCTGCAATTTCTAGAGTATGTTTTTTGTTCCAGCAGTTTGTGTGGCCACCTATCATACTTGTCTGACGGTTAATAACTTGCGATACAAAGCTGACCGAGTAAATGCCACTCCTAGCAATACTGCACATGTTTGATGCATAATCCTGCTAAATTTCATTATTCCCCATAGTACCAGCATAGCATTAATTTATACCGGTATAATAAAGAACCATTTTAACAAGGCCTTGGACTCTCAGTAAGACATTACTATCTATTTCTTGCTTCAAAACAAGTTAAAATTGATGTTGGTTGTTCGAGCGAAATATACACTGATTGGGATTGCTAATCTTAGCTCAAAAGCCGGACAAGTCTTGTTGATTTCAAAGAGCCTTGGATGAGTGGCCAGCAATGAAATAGACAGGCCTACGTCACACTGCTGTTTGACACCAACTACCCCAAGCCCAAGCTCCTGTTAAAATGGTTATAATGGAATTAATTTATATAGAAAAGGAATGCTTTTAGTGCAAATAGTAATTTGAAATAATCTTTTTATTTGTAGATGGAATAGTACCTCACAATGACATGATATCTGCTGAAAG